>NW_027371064.1:0-31033 GCF_046119375.1 Phyllobates terribilis | reverse complement strand
TAAACATGTTTTTCAATGGCAAAAAATCAATGAATATTGTAAATGCCACAAACAGTAATATCTTCCACATTGCACGGTGCAATTCTGAAATTTTTAGCTTTTTCCTGTTAATCCTAGCATGATAAAGAAGATTCAAAGAGAGTGAGATGCCAGCTCCTTTCATTCAGTCAGTAGCTTCAAACATTTCTGGTATATGAAAAACATGTTTTTCAATGGCAAAAAATCAATGAATATTGTAAATGCACAAACAGTAATATCTCCACATTGCACGGTGCAATTCTGAAATTTTTAGCTTTTTTCCTGTTAATCCTAGCATGATAAAGAAGATTCAAAGAGAGTGAGATGCCAGCTCCTTTCATTCAGTCAGTAGCTTCAAACATTTCTGGTATATGAAAAACATGTTTTTCAATGGCAAAAATCAATGAATATTGTAAATGCACAAACAGTAATATCTCCACATTGCACGGTGCAATTCTGAAATTTTTAGCTTTTTCCTGTTAATCCTAGCATGATAAAGAAGATTCAAAGAGAGTGAGATGCCAGCTCCTTTCATTCAGTCAGTAGCTTCAAACATTTCTGGTATATGAAAAACATGTTTTTCAATGGCAAAAATCAATGAATATTGTAAATGCACAAACAGTAATATCTCCACATTGCAAGGTGCAATTCTGAAATTTTTTGCTTTTTCCTGCTAATCCTAGCATGATAAAGAAGATTCAAAGAGAGTGAGATGCCAGCTCCTTTCATTCAGTCAGTAGCTTCAAACATTTCTGGTATATGAAAAACATGTTTTTCAATGGCAAAAATCAATGAATATTGTAAATGCACAAACAGTAATATCTCCACATTGCACGGTGCAATTCTGAAATTTTTAGCTTTTTCCTGTTAATCCTAGCATGATAAAGAAGATTCAAAGAGAGTGAGATGCCAGCTCCTTTCATTCAGTCAGTAGCTTCAAACATTTCTGGTATATGAAAAACATGTTTTTCAATGGCAAAAATCAATGAATATTGTAAATGCACAAACAGTAATATCTCCACATTGCAAGGTGCAATTCTGAAATTTTTTGCTTTTTCCTGCTAATCCTAGCATGATAAAGAAGATTCAAAGAGAGTGAGATGCCAGCTCCTTTCATTCAGTCAGTAGCTTCAAACATTTCTGGGATATGAAAAACATGTTTTTCAATGGCAAAAAATCAATGAATATTGTAAATGCACAAAACAGTAATATCTCCACATTGCACGGTGCAATTCTGAAATTTTTAGCTTTTTCCTGTTAATCCTAGCATGATAAAGAAGATTCAAAGAGAGTGAGATGCCAGCTCCTTTCATTCAGTCAGTAGCTTCAAACATTTCTGGTGTATGAAAAACATGTTTTTCAATGGCAAAAATCAATGAATATTGTAAATGCACAAACAGTAATATCTCCACATTGCAAGGTGCAATTCTGAAATTTTTTGCTTTTTTCCTGTTAATCCTAGCATGATAAAGAAGATTCAAAGAGAGTGAGATGCCAGCTCCTTTCATTCAGTCAGTAGCTTCAAACATTTCTGGTATATGAAAAACATGTTTTTCAATGGCAAAAATCAATGAATATTGTAATGCACAAACAGTAATATCTCCACATTGCAAGGTGCAATTCTGAAATTTTTTGCTTTTTTCCTGTTAATCCTAGCATGATAAAGAAGATTCAAAGAGAGTGAGATGCCAGCTCCTTTCATTCAGTCAGTAGCTTCAAACATTTCTGGTATATGAAAACATGTTTTTCAATGGCAAAAATCAATGAATATTGTAAATGCACAAACAGTAATATCTCCACATTGCACGGTGCAATTCTGAAATTTTTAGCTTTTTCCTGTTAATCCTAGCATGATAAAGAAGATTCAAAGAGAGTGAGATGCCAGCTCCTTTCATTCAGTCAGTAGCTTCAAACATTTCTGGTATATGAAAAACATGTTTTTCAATGGCAAAAATCAATGAATATTGTAAATGCACAAACAGTAATATCTCCACATTGCACGGTGCAATTCTGAAATTTTTAGCTTTTTCCTGTTAATCCTAGCATGATAAAGAAGATTCAAAGAGAGTGAGATGCCAGCTCCTTTCATTCAGTCAGTAGCTTCAAACATTTCTGGTATATGAAAAACATGTTTTTCAATGGCAAAAATCAATGAATATTGTAAATGCACAAACAGTAATATCTCCACATTGCAAGGTGCAATTCTGAAATTTTTTGCTTTTTCCTGTTAATCCTAGCATGATAAAGAAGATTCAAAGAGAGTGAGATGCCAGCTCCTTTCATTCAGTCAGTAGCTTCAAACATTTCTGGTATATGAAAAACATGTTTTTCAATGGCAAAAATCAATGAATATTGTAAATGCACAAACAGTAATATCTCCACATTGCAAGGTGCAATTCTGAAATTTTTTGCTTTTTCCTGCTAATCCTAGCATGATAAAGAAGATTCAAAGAGAGTGAGATGCCAGCTCCTTTCATTCAGTCAGTAGCTTCAAACATTTCTGGTATATGAAAAACATGTTTTTCAATGGCAAAAATCAATGAATATTGTAAATGCACAAACAGTAATATCTCCACATTGCACGGTGCAATTCTGAAATTTTTAGCTTTTTCCTGTTAATCCTAGCATGATAAAGAAGATTCAAAGAGAGTGAGATGCCAGCTCCTTTCATTCAGTCAGTAGCTTCAAACATTTCTGGTATATGAAAAACATGTTTTTCAATGGCAAAAATCAATGAATATTGTAAATGCACAAACAGTAATATCTCCACATTGCACGGTGCAATTCTGAAATTTTTAGCTTTTTCCTGTTAATCCTAGCATGATAAAGAAGATTCAAAGAGAGTGAGATGCCAGCTCCTTTCATTCAGTCAGTAGCTTCAAACATTTCTGGTATATGAAAAACATGTTTTTCAATGGCAAAAATCAATGAATATTGTAAATGCACAAACAGTAATATCTCCACATTGCAAGGTGCAATTCTGAAATTTTTTGCTTTTTCCTGCTAATCCTAGCATGATAAAGAAGATTCAAAGAGAGTGAGATGCCAGCTCCTTTCATTCAGTCAGTAGCTTCAAACATTTCTGGTATATGAAAAACATGTTTTTCAATGGCAAAAATCAATGAATATTGTAAATGCACAAACAGTAATATCTCCACATTGCACGGTGCAATTCTGAAATTTTTAGCTTTTTCCTGTTAATCCTAGCATGATAAAGAAGATTCAAAGAGAGTGAGATGCCAGCTCCTTTCATTCAGTCAGTAGCTTCAAACATTTCTGGTATATGAAAAACATGTTTTTCAATGGCAAAAATCAATGAATATTGTAAATGCACAAACAGTAATATCTCCACATTGCAAGGTGCAATTCTGAAATTTTTTGCTTTTTCCTGCTAATCCTAGCATGATAAAGAAGATTCAAAGAGAGTGAGATGCCAGCTCCTTTCATTCAGTCAGTAGCTTCAAACATTTCTGGGATATGAAAAACATGTTTTTCAATGGCAAAAATCAATGAATATTGTAAATGCACAAACAGTAATATCTCCACATTGCACGGTGCAATTCTGAAATTTTTAGCTTTTTCCTGTTAATCCTAGCATGATAAAGAAGATTCAAAGAGAGTGAGATGCCAGCTCCTTTCATTCAGTCAGTAGCTTCAAACATTTCTGGTATATGAAAAACATGTTTTTCAATGGCAAAAATCAATGAATATTGTAAATGCACAAACAGTAATATCTCCACATTGCAAGGTGCAATTCTGAAATTTTTTGCTTTTTCCTGTTAATCCTAGCATGATAAAGAAGATTCAAAGAGAGTGAGATGCCAGCTCCTTTCATTCAGTCAGTAGCTTCAAACATTTCTGGTATATGAAAAACATGTTTTTCAATGGCAAAAATCAATGAATATTGTAAATGCACAAACAGTAATATCTCCACATTGCACGGTGCAATTCTGAAATTTTTAGCTTTTTCCTGTTAATCCTAGCATGATAAAGAAGATTCAAAGAGAGTGAGATGCCAGCTCCTTTCATTCAGTCAGTAGCTTCAAACATTTCTGGTATATGAAAAACATGTTTTTCAATGGCAAAAATCAATGAATATTGTAAATGCACAAACAGTAATATCTCCACATTGCACGGTGCAATTCTGAAATTTTTAGCTTTTTCCTGTTAATCCTAGCATGATAAAGAAGATTCAAAGAGAGTGAGATGCCAGCTCCTTTCATTCAGTCAGTAGCTTCAAACATTTCTGGTATATGAAAAACATGTTTTTCAATGGCAAAAATCAATGAATATTGTAAATGCACAAACAGTAATATCTCCACATTGCAAGGTGCAATTCTGAAATTTTTTGCTTTTTCCTGTTAATCCTAGCATGATAAAGAAGATTCAAAGAGAGTGAGATGCCAGCTCCTTTCATTCAGTCAGTAGCTTCAAACATTTCTGGTATATGAAAAACATGTTTTTCAATGGCAAAAATCAATGAATATTGTAAATGCACAAACAGTAATATCTCCACATTGCAAGGTGCAATTCTGAAATTTTTTGCTTTTTCCTGCTAATCCTAGCATGATAAAGAAGATTCAAAGAGAGTGAGATGCCAGCTCCTTTCATTCAGTCAGTAGCTTCAAACATTTCTGGTATATGAAAAACATGTTTTTCAATGGCAAAAATCAATGAATATTGTAAATGCACAAACAGTAATATCTCCACATTGCACGGTGCAATTCTGAAATTTTTAGCTTTTTCCTGTTAATCCTAGCATGATAAAGAAGATTCAAAGAGAGTGAGATGCCAGCTCCTTTCATTCAGTCAGTAGCTTCAAACATTTCTGGTATATGAAAAACATGTTTTTCAATGGCAAAAATCAATGAATATTGTAAATGCACAAACAGTAATATCTCCACATTGCAAGGTGCAATTCTGAAATTTTTTGCTTTTTCCTGCTAATCCTAGCATGATAAAGAAGATTCAAAGAGAGTGAGATGCCAGCTCCTTTCATTCAGTCAGTAGCTTCAAACATTTCTGGTATATGAAAAACATGTTTTTCAATGGCAAAAATCAATGAATATTGTAAATGCACAAACAGTAATATCTCCACATTGCACGGTGCAATTCTGAAATTTTTAGCTTTTTCCTGTTAATCCTAGCATGATAAAGAAGATTCAAAGAGAGTGAGATGCCAGCTCCTTTCATTCAGTCAGTAGCTTCAAACATTTCTGGTATATGAAAAACATGTTTTTCAATGGCAAAAATCAATGAATATTGTAAATGCACAAACAGTAATATCTCCACATTGCAAGGTGCAATTCTGAAATTTTTTGCTTTTTCCTGCTAATCCTAGCATGATAAAGAAGATTCAAAGAGAGTGAGATGCCAGCTCCTTTCATTCAGTCAGTAGCTTCAAACATTTCTGGTATATGAAAAACGTTTTTCAATGGCAAAAATCAATGAATATTGTAAATGCACAAACAGTAATATCTCCACATTGCACGGTGCAATTCTGAAATTTTTAGCTTTTTCCTGTTAATCCTAGCATGATAAAGAAGATTCAAAGAGTGAGATGCCAGCTCCTTTCATTCAGTCAGTAGCTTCAAACATTTCTGGTATATGAAAAACATGTTTTTCAATGGCAAAAATCAATGAATATTGTAAATGCACAAACAGTAATATCTCCACATTGCAAGGTGCAATTCTGAAATTTTTTGCTTTTTCCTGCTAATCCTAGCATGATAAAGAAGATTCAAAGAGAGTGAGATGCCAGCTCCTTTCATTCAGTCAGTAGCTTCAAACATTTCTGGTATATGAAAAACGTTTTTCAATGGCAAAAATCAATGAATATTGTAAATGCACAAACAGTAATATCTCCACATTGCACGGTGCAATTCTGAAATTTTTAGCTTTTTCCTGTTAATCCTAGCATGATAAAGAAGATTCAAAGAGAGTGAGATGCCAGCTCCTTTCATTCAGTCAGTAGCTTCAAACATTTCTGGTATATGAAAAACATGTTTTTCAATGGCAAAAATCAATGAATATTGTAAATGCACAAACAGTAATATCTCCACATTGCACGGTGCAATTCTGAAATTTTTAGCTTTTTCCTGTTAATCCTAGCATGATAAAGAAGATTCAAAGAGAGTGAGATGCCAGCTCCTTTCATTCAGTCAGTAGCTTCAAACATTTCTGGTATATGAAAAACATGTTTTTCAATGGCAAAAATCAATGAATATTGTAAATGCACAAACAGTAATATCTCCACATTGCAAGGTGCAATTCTGAAATTTTTTGCTTTTTCCTGCTAATCCTAGCATGATAAAGAAGATTCAAAGAGAGTGAGATGCCAGCTCCTTTCATTCAGTCAGTAGCTTCAAACATTTCTGGTATATGAAAAACATGTTTTTCAATGGCAAAAATCAATGAATATTGTAAATGCACAAACAGTAATATCTCCACATTGCACGGTGCAATTCTGAAATTTTTAGCTTTTTCCTGTTAATCCTAGCATGATAAAGAAGATTCAAAGAGAGTGAGATGCCAGCTCCTTTCATTCAGTCAGTAGCTTCAAACATTTCTGGTATATGAAAAACATGTTTTTCAATGGCAAAAATCAATGAATATTGTAAATGCACAAACAGTAATATCTCCACATTGCAAGGTGCAATTCTGAAATTTTTTGCTTTTTCCTGCTAATCCTAGCATGATAAAGAAGATTCAAAGAGAGTGAGATGCCAGCTCCTTTCATTCAGTCAGTAGCTTCAAACATTTCTGGTATATGAAAAACATGTTTTTCAATGGCAAAAATCAATGAATATTGTAAATGCACAAACAGTAATATCTCCACATTGCACGGTGCAATTCTGAAATTTTTAGCTTTTTCCTGTTAATCCTAGCATGATAAAGAAGATTCAAAGAGAGTGAGATGCCAGCTCCTTTCATTCAGTCAGTAGCTTCAAACATTTCTGGTATATGAAAAACATGTTTTTCAATGGCAAAAATCAATGAATATTGTAAATGCACAAACAGTAATATCTCCACATTGCAAGGTGCAATTCTGAAATTTTTTGCTTTTTCCTGCTAATCCTAGCATGATAAAGAAGATTCAAAGAGAGTGAGATGCCAGCTCCTTTCATTCAGTCAGTAGCTTCAAACATTTCTGGTATATGAAAAACGTTTTTCAATGGCAAAAATCAATGAATATTGTAAATGCACAAACAGTAATATCTCCACATTGCACGGTGCAATTCTGAAATTTTTAGCTTTTTCCTGTTAATCCTAGCATGATAAAGAAGATTCAAAGAGAGTGAGATGCCAGCTCCTTTCATTCAGTCAGTAGCTTCAAACATTTCTGGTATATGAAAAACATGTTTTTCAATGGCAAAAATCAATGAATATTGTAAATGCACAAACAGTAATATCTCCACATTGCAAGGTGCAATTCTGAAATTTTTTGCTTTTTCCTGCTAATCCTAGCATGATAAAGAAGATTCAAAGAGAGTGAGATGCCAGCTCCTTTCATTCAGTCAGTAGCTTCAAACATTTCTGGTATATGAAAAACGTTTTTCAATGGCAAAAATCAATGAATATTGTAAATGCACAAACAGTAATATCTCCACATTGCACGGTGCAATTCTGAAATTTTTAGCTTTTTCCTGTTAATCCTAGCATGATAAAGAAGATTCAAAGAGAGTGAGATGCCAGCTCCTTTCATTCAGTCAGTAGCTTCAAACATTTCTGGTATATGAAAAACATGTTTTTCAATGGCAAAAATCAATGAATATTGTAAATGCACAAACAGTAATATCTCCACATTGCACGGTGCAATTCTGAAATTTTTAGCTTTTTCCTGTTAATCCTAGCATGATAAAGAAGATTCAAAGAGAGTGAGATGCCAGCTCCTTTCATTCAGTCAGTAGCTTCAAACATTTCTGGTATATGAAAAACATGTTTTTCAATGGCAAAAATCAATGAATATTGTAAATGCACAAACAGTAATATCTCCACATTGCAAGGTGCAATTCTGAAATTTTTTGCTTTTTCCTGCTAATCCTAGCATGATAAAGAAGATTCAAAGAGAGTGAGATGCCAGCTCCTTTCATTCAGTCAGTAGCTTCAAACATTTCTGGTATATGAAAAACATGTTTTTCAATGGCAAAAATCAATGAATATTGTAAATGCACAAACAGTAATATCTCCACATTGCACGGTGCAATTCTGAAATTTTTAGCTTTTTCCTGTTAATCCTAGCATGATAAAGAAGATTCAAAGAGAGTGAGATGCCAGCTCCTTTCATTCAGTCAGTAGCTTCAAACATTTCTGGTATATGAAAAACATGTTTTTCAATGGCAAAAATCAATGAATATTGTAAATGCACAAACAGTAATATCTCCACATTGCAAGGTGCAATTCTGAAATTTTTTGCTTTTTCCTGCTAATCCTAGCATGATAAAGAAGATTCAAAGAGAGTGAGATGCCAGCTCCTTTCATTCAGTCAGTAGCTTCAAACATTTCTGGTATATGAAAAACATGTTTTTCAATGGCAAAAATCAATGAATATTGTAAATGCACAAACAGTAATATCTCCACATTGCACGGTGCAATTCTGAAATTTTTAGCTTTTTCCTGTTAATCCTAGCATGATAAAGAAGATTCAAAGAGAGTGAGATGCCAGCTCCTTTCATTCAGTCAGTAGCTTCAAACATTTCTGGTATATGAAAAACATGTTTTTCAATGGCAAAAATCAATGAATATTGTAAATGCACAAACAGTAATATCTCCACATTGCAAGGTGCAATTCTGAAATTTTTTGCTTTTTCCTGCTAATCCTAGCATGATAAAGAAGATTCAAAGAGAGTGAGATGCCAGCTCCTTTCATTCAGTCAGTAGCTTCAAACATTTCTGGTATATGAAAAACGTTTTTCAATGGCAAAAATCAATGAATATTGTAAATGCACAAACAGTAATATCTCCACATTGCACGGTGCAATTCTGAAATTTTTAGCTTTTTCCTGTTAATCCTAGCATGATAAAGAAGATTCAAAGAGAGTGAGATGCCAGCTCCTTTCATTCAGTCAGTAGCTTCAAACATTTCTGGTATATGAAAAACATGTTTTTCAATGGCAAAAATCAATGAATATTGTAAATGCACAAACAGTAATATCTCCACATTGCAAGGTGCAATTCTGAAATTTTTTGCTTTTTCCTGCTAATCCTAGCATGATAAAGAAGATTCAAAGAGAGTGAGATGCCAGCTCCTTTCATTCAGTCAGTAGCTTCAAACATTTCTGGTATATGAAAAACGTTTTTCAATGGCAAAAATCAATGAATATTGTAAATGCACAAAGAGTAATATCTCCACATTGCACGGTGCAATTCTGAAATTTTTAGCTTTTTCCTGTTAATCCTAGCATGATAAAGAAGATTCAAAGAGAGTGAGATGCCAGCTCCTTTCATTCAGTCAGTAGCTTCAAACATTTCTGGTATATGAAAAACATGTTTTTCAATGGCAAAAATCAATGAATATTGTAAATGCACAAACAGTAATATCTCCACATTGCACGGTGCAATTCTGAAATTTTTAGCTTTTTCCTGTTAATCCTAGCATGATAAAGAAGATTCAAAGAGAGTGAGATGCCAGCTCCTTTCATTCAGTCAGTAGCTTCAAACATTTCTGGTATATGAAAAACATGTTTTTCAATGGCAAAAATCAATGAATATTGTAAATGCACAAACAGTAATATCTCCACATTGCAAGGTGCAATTCTGAAATTTTTTGCTTTTTCCTGCTAATCCTAGCATGATAAAGAAGATTCAAAGAGAGTGAGATGCCAGCTCCTTTCATTCAGTCAGTAGCTTCAAACATTTCTGGTATATGAAAAACATGTTTTTCAATGGCAAAAATCAATGAATATTGTAAATGCACAAACAGTAATATCTCCACATTGCACGGTGCAATTCTGAAATTTTTAGCTTTTTCCTGTTAATCCTAGCATGATAAAGAAGATTCAAAGAGAGTGAGATGCCAGCTCCTTTCATTCAGTCAGTAGCTTCAAACATTTCTGGTATATGAAAAACATGTTTTTCAATGGCAAAAATCAATGAATATTGTAAATGCACAAACAGTAATATCTCCACATTGCAAGGTGCAATTCTGAAATTTTTTGCTTTTTCCTGCTAATCCTAGCATGATAAAGAAGATTCAAAGAGAGTGAGATGCCAGCTCCTTTCATTCAGTCAGTAGCTTCAAACATTTCTGGTATATGAAAAACATGTTTTTCAATGGCAAAAATCAATGAATATTGTAAATGCACAAACAGTAATATCTCCACATTGCACGGTGCAATTCTGAAATTTTTAGCTTTTTCCTGTTAATCCTAGCATGATAAAGAAGATTCAAAGAGAGTGAGATGCCAGCTCCTTTCATTCAGTCAGTAGCTTCAAACATTTCTGGTATATGAAAAACATGTTTTTCAATGGCAAAAATCAATGAATATTGTAAATGCACAAACAGTAATATCTCCACATTGCAAGGTGCAATTCTGAAATTTTTTGCTTTTTCCTGCTAATCCTAGCATGATAAAGAAGATTCAAAGAGAGTGAGATGCCAGCTCCTTTCATTCAGTCAGTAGCTTCAAACATTTCTGGTATATGAAAAACGTTTTTCAATGGCAAAAATCAATGAATATTGTAAATGCACAAACAGTAATATCTCCACATTGCACGGTGCAATTCTGAAATTTTTAGCTTTTTCCTGTTAATCCTAGCATGATAAAGAAGATTCAAAGAGAGTGAGATGCCAGCTCCTTTCATTCAGTCAGTAGCTTCAAACATTTCTGGTATATGAAAAACATGTTTTTCAATGGCAAAAATCAATGAATATTGTAAATGCACAAACAGTAATATCTCCACATTGCAAGGTGCAATTCTGAAATTTTTTGCTTTTTCCTGCTAATCCTAGCATGATAAAGAAGATTCAAAGAGAGTGAGATGCCAGCTCCTTTCATTCAGTCAGTAGCTTCAAACATTTCTGGTATATGAAAAACGTTTTTCAATGGCAAAAATCAATGAATATTGTAAATGCACAAACAGTAATATCTCCACATTGCACGGTGCAATTCTGAAATTTTTAGCTTTTTCCTGTTAATCCTAGCATGATAAAGAAGATTCAAAGAGAGTGAGATGCCAGCTCCTTTCATTCAGTCAGTAGCTTCAAACATTTCTGGTATATGAAAAACATGTTTTTCAATGGCAAAAATCAATGAATATTGTAAATGCACAAACAGTAATATCTCCACATTGCACGGTGCAATTCTGAAATTTTTAGCTTTTTCCTGTTAATCCTAGCATGATAAAGAAGATTCAAAGAGAGTGAGATGCCAGCTCCTTTCATTCAGTCAGTAGCTTCAAACATTTCTGGTATATGAAAAACATGTTTTTCAATGGCAAAAATCAATGAATATTGTAAATGCACAAACAGTAATATCTCCACATTGCAAGGTGCAATTCTGAAATTTTTTGCTTTTTCCTGCTAATCCTAGCATGATAAAGAAGATTCAAAGAGAGTGAGATGCCAGCTCCTTTCATTCAGTCAGTAGCTTCAAACATTTCTGGTATATGAAAAACATGTTTTTCAATGGCAAAAATCAATGAATATTGTAAATGCACAAACAGTAATATCTCCACATTGCACGGTGCAATTCTGAAATTTTTAGCTTTTTCCTGTTAATCCTAGCATGATAAAGAAGATTCAAAGAGAGTGAGATGCCAGCTCCTTTCATTCAGTCAGTAGCTTCAAACATTTCTGGTATATGAAAAACATGTTTTTCAATGGCAAAAATCAATGAATATTGTAAATGCACAAACAGTAATATCTCCACATTGCAAGGTGCAATTCTGAAATTTTTTGCTTTTTCCTGCTAATCCTAGCATGATAAAGAAGATTCAAAGAGAGTGAGATGCCAGCTCCTTTCATTCAGTCAGTAGCTTCAAACATTTCTGGTATATGAAAAACGTTTTTCAATGGCAAAAATCAATGAATATTGTAAATGCACAAACAGTAATATCTCCACATTGCACGGTGCAATTCTGAAATTTTTAGCTTTTTCCTGTTAATCCTAGCATGATAAAGAAGATTCAAAGAGAGTGAGATGCCAGCTCCTTTCATTCAGTCAGTAGCTTCAAACATTTCTGGTATATGAAAAACATGTTTTTCAATGGCAAAAATCAATGAATATTGTAAATGCACAAACAGTAATATCTCCACATTGCAAGGTGCAATTCTGAAATTTTTTGCTTTTTCCTGCTAATCCTAGCATGATAAAGAAGATTCAAAGAGAGTGAGATGCCAGCTCCTTTCATTCAGTCAGTAGCTTCAAACATTTCTGGTATATGAAAAACGTTTTTCAATGGCAAAAATCAATGAATATTGTAAATGCACAAACAGTAATATCTCCACATTGCACGGTGCAATTCTGAAATTTTTAGCTTTTTCCTGTTAATCCTAGCATGATAAAGAAGATTCAAAGAGAGTGAGATGCCAGCTCCTTTCATTCAGTCAGTAGCTTCAAACATTTCTGGTATATGAAAAACATGTTTTTCAATGGCAAAAATCAATGAATATTGTAAATGCACAAACAGTAATATCTCCACATTGCACGGTGCAATTCTGAAATTTTTAGCTTTTTCCTGTTAATCCTAGCATGATAAAGAAGATTCAAAGAGAGTGAGATGCCAGCTCCTTTCATTCAGTCAGTAGCTTCAAACATTTCTGGTATATGAAAAACATGTTTTTCAATGGCAAAAATCAATGAATATTGTAAATGCACAAACAGTAATATCTCCACATTGCAAGGTGCAATTCTGAAATTTTTTGCTTTTTCCTGCTAATCCTAGCATGATAAAGAAGATTCAAAGAGAGTGAGATGCCAGCTCATTTCATTCAGTCAGTAGCTTCAAACATTTCTGGTATATGAAAAACATGTTTTTCAATGGCAAAAATCAATGAATATTGTAAATGCACAAACAGTAATATCTCCACATTGCACGGTGCAATTCTGAAATTTTTAGCTTTTTCCTGTTAATCCTAGCATGATAAAGAAGATTCAAAGAGAGTGAGATGCCAGCTCCTTTCATTCAGTCAGTAGCTTCAAACATTTCTGGTATATGAAAAACATGTTTTTCAATGGCAAAAATCAATGAATATTGTAAATGCACAAACAGTAATATCTCCACATTGCAAGGTGCAATTCTGAAATTTTTTGCTTTTTCCTGCTAATCCTAGCATGATAAAGAAGATTCAAAGAGAGTGAGATGCCAGCTCCTTTCATTCAGTCAGTAGCTTCAAACATTTCTCGTATATGAAAAACATGTTTTTCAATGGCAAAAATCAATGAATATTGTAAATGCACAAACAGTAATATCTCCACATTGCACGGTGCAATTCTGAAATTTTTAGCTTTTTCCTGTTAATCCTAGCATGATAAAGAAGATTCAAAGAGAGTGAGATGCCAGCTCCTTTCATTCAGTCAGTAGCTTCAAACATTTCTGGTATATGAAAAACATGTTTTTCAATGGCAAAAATCAATGAATATTGTAAATGCACAAACAGTAATATCTCCACATTGCAAGGTGCAATTCTGAAATTTTTAGCTTTTTCCTGCTAATCCTAGCATGATAAAGAAGATTCAAAGAGAGTGAGATGCCAGCTCCTTTCATTCAGTCAGTAGCTTCAAACATTTCTGGTATATGAAAAACGTTTTTCAATGGCAAAAATCAATGAATATTGTAAATGCACAAACAGTAATATCTCCACATTGCACGGTGCAATTCTGAAATTTTTAGCTTTTTCCTGTTAATCCTAGCATGATAAAGAAGATTCAAAGAGAGTGAGATGCCAGCTCCTTTCATTCAGTCAGTAGCTTCAAACATTTCTGGTATATGAAAAACATGTTTTTCAATGGCAAAAATCAATGAATATTGTAAATGCACAAACAGTAATATCTCCACATTGCAAGGTGCAATTCTGAAATTTTTTGCTTTTTCCTGCTAATCCTAGCATGATAAAGAAGATTCAAAGAGAGTGAGATGCCAGCTCCTTTCATTCAGTCAGTAGCTTCAAACATTTCTGGTATATGAAAAACGTTTTTCAATGGCAAAAATCAATGAATATTGTAAATGCACAAACAGTAATATCTCCACATTGCACGGTGCAATTCTGAAATTTTTAGCTTTTTCCTGTTAATCCTAGCATGATAAAGAAGATTCAAAGAGAGTGAGATGCCAGCTCCTTTCATTCAGTCAGTAGCTTCAAACATTTCTGGTATATGAAAAACATGTTTTTCAATGGCAAAAATCAATGAATATTGTAAATGCACAAACAGTAATATCTCCACATTGCACGGTGCAATTCTGAAATTTTTAGCTTTTTCCTGTTAATCCTAGCATGATAAAGAAGATTCAAAGAGAGTGAGATGCCAGCTCCTTTCATTCAGTCAGTAGCTTCAAACATTTCTGGTATATGAAAAACATGTTTTTCAATGGCAAAAATCAATGAATATTGTAAATGCACAAACAGTAATATCTCCACATTGCAAGGTGCAATTCTGAAATTTTTTGCTTTTTCCTGCTAATCCTAGCATGATAAAGAAGATTCAAAGAGAGTGAGATGCCAGCTCCTTTCATTCAGTCAGTAGCTTCAAACATTTCTGGTATATGAAAAACATGTTTTTCAATGGCAAAAATCAATGAATATTGTAAATGCACAAACAGTAATATCTCCACATTGCACGGTGCAATTCTGAAATTTTTAGCTTTTTCCTGTTAATCCTAGCATGATAAAGAAGATTCAAAGAGAGTGAGATGGGGGGAGTGGCCTGAGCACAGGACGAGATGGCAGCTTGATCCTGAGCTCCCTGAGGGCTAAAACTATAAAGCGACGATAAAAGCAACTTAAGAAGATTTACTCGATCAATTCTTACATGGATTAACTCCCTAAAGCTTAAGGATCATCTGGATACTGAAAAGACTCTCCCTGACCCGTTATTCTGGGAGATATTTCGTTTGGAAGCAGTGAGGTGCGTCCTTGATTTCATGCCAGTCGTGGGTATTGTGACATAGACCTGCAGGCTTGCAGGTCTGTGTGTCTCTGCAAGGGGACCCTCCCTACTCCCTTCCTCTGGACCTAGGAACACTGTTTATCGGGTGCTATCGGACAATTTGCAAAGGATTCATATTTTGAGGAAGGTGGCAAGGAGCCCTTAAAGCCTGCTCTGCTGTTGTGGGAGGCCGGTGGCTGTGGGACGAGCCGATTATATACTTCAGCTTTTACAGCCTGTGCTGGGAAGTAACAAGGACCGAGTCCTAACTACACCTACGGGACCCTGTAGCCCTGAAAACGGCCCCACTGTACTGAACCACCAGCCAGCAAGCTGTCCCTGCCTGCTATCCACCCCACTACCAGCTGCGACCGGGGGTAAGACTCCTACAGAGATACCACCGCCCGGCGCTGTACCACCCTGCTACTAGCTGCGACCAGTGACAGGATCCCGGAAGTTAAAAACACCGGCCGGCACTTTCTGTGGAGGATCGCGGACCCCGGGGACCTTCCAGATCTACAATCAAGTAAGAAGATTGTGAGACCGGAGCCCTGAGAAGTCCAGCACACGGACGCCAAGCTACGGGACCTTCCTGCTTCAGGACGCCGGCAGCAGCCCGAAGACCCGGCCCTGCTCACAGCTGACGCGGCTACACAGAGGAGAGGAACTGTAGATTTCATCATAAAAAGGTCAGACAAGCCCTGGCTGATGCCAGGGCTATTATCGTGACTCTGTGAGGCTATTGTCTGGGGTCTGGTGGCGGCGGTGTCCCTTTTATTTTGTGGAGCGGTCCTCCCTCTCCCTCCTGCTGACGGGCGCTGCTTGTGTCTGCGGCCGGGATCCCTGCCTCTTGCTACGGCTGTTCCCTGGGTTCGGGGGCTGTTCCGGTGGTGGCGGTTCCCCCTCCTTAGTTCCGGAGCCGCTCCGCTCCTGGCTCTGCCCCTGTCTCCCTTCTAAAGACCGGCGCTGCCGGTGTATAGGGCTTGCAGCCCCACATCCCCCGGGGCTGATTTACAAGCGGCGGTGTCTCCCTCCTGCTTCTGGGGGGGCCGCTTTGTCCCTCCCCACCAGTAACTGACAGGTGCCACCGGTCCCCGCGCTCCGCTCCACCTATTCCCGTTGTGCCGCTCTGCTGACTGTGCCCCTCCGGTGTTGGGACCCCACAGACCCCTGTGACTGCCTCCCCCTCTTGTGCTGGTGTTGCTGCGCTCTGATCTTGCCCTTGGTCCTTCCCTGCAGCGGCACCGCTGCCCTCCTCTGCCTCATATCCATAATCAGCTGATAGATTCAATTCTCCCGCCCCCTGCTGCAGCGTCCTCTGTACTGCTGTCCATGGTGCTGATCAAATTCTCCTGCCCTCTGCTGCGGCGTAGCTCTGCACTGCTATCCATGGTGCTGATTTGAGCTGCTGTCCATGGTGCTGATTTCAGTCAAACTCTCCTGCCCCTGCTACAGCGTCGCTCTGTTCTGCTGTCCAAGGTGCTGATTTTACATTAGTTAATTCTCTTGCCTCCTGCTGTAACATCGCTTTGCACTGCTGTCCATGGTACTGATTTTATATCAGTACTGATACAGAGGTCCATCAAACATCAAACTTTGGACAAACATTTAATTGTGAGACTTGACTTTGAGGAGGGGTGGAGGTTAGGAGGAATTGCTTCTGCCATATATATACTGTGATTTCGCTACCTGATATACATATAACAGTTGGTGCCCATGGAACTCTACAGATCTGCAAGTTTCCACAATAATTAGTTTTCTGTTAAGAACTATATGTGCCTTTTATTTTTATCCCTCAGGTCAAGTTTACTATTTCTCTTGATATTTTTGATTGTGATTTACATTTAAAGGATTGCATTCTAGGGGGTACATAATTCTGCAGTCTTTAAGGGTATTGATTGCCTCTTATTGGAGTGATATTTGTTTAATGCTAATTTCTTCCAGTCATTGTTCCTAGTCATTTTGCTACTCTAAAGTCTTCTATCCACTCTCTAGCTTAAATATTCCCATTGTCTTTTTGGTGTTTTCCTTATATATACACTTAGGACTTATTTTTTTTTTTTTTTACAATGGCGGCTAACAAAAAAAATACCCAAAAGTCTTTGGAAGCTCCCCTTAAAACTAGTGTGGTAAGAGCGAAGTCCTCCCAACGTTCTTCATTTTCAAATCCTTCAGAGGATACTGTCAATACCATTAGTCCACTTAAGTCCAGATCACCTCATAGAAATCCTGACGATAGACAGAGTTTTAAAGTAAGCTCTCCCACCAAAGACTCTGCTAAAAGTCTAT
The DNA here is from genome assembly GCF_046119375.1 of Phyllobates terribilis. NCBI lineage: Eukaryota > Metazoa > Chordata > Amphibia > Anura > Dendrobatidae > Phyllobates > Phyllobates terribilis. The sequence continues at coordinate 13,640 of NW_027371064.1, read as the reverse complement.
TTTCTCCAAAACCACAGAGAATTCATGACGCTAAACCTGCCCCTTCCACCGTAGTTAAAGAAAAAAAAGTGGAAGAGATGGACATTTCCATCTCATCAAAGAGAAGGGATCCAGGAGCTTGGAGCAACAAATATTCCTCACTGGCCACGAGTTCGGAGGAGGAATCCTCGGACACGTCTCCCAATCCTAGCCCAGATAAGAGACGTGCCAAAAAGGACGTCTCCCCTTCGTCTTCAGACCCTACGCCTAGTGTCCCGGCCAAAATACCCATTTCTCAAGAGTTGGGAAATACCGACCTTGGTTCATATCTGGACAATCTTTTAAAGACGATTGACAGAAATATGAAACTGGGCTTTGAGAAACAGGTAGACACCATGAAATCTACTTTGGAAGCTTTTGGAGTTAAATTGGAGGAAAACACTAAAAGACTTGAAACGGTGGAGGATAAGGTAGAGTCTGTTTCTTCTGATAATTTGGAAATTAAATCCGAGCTCAAAAGACTTAGATTAAAAGTTGCGGATTTGGAGGATAGGAGTAGGAGAAATAATTTGAAGATTAGGGGCATATCTGAGGATGTTTCTCCCTCGGATATCTCGGCTTTTCTCAAAGACTTTTTTCACAAGACAATCCCATCCCTTTCTGAGCAGGATCTTATCATTGATAGGGCCCATCGCTTATTTCGTCCGACCTCCATTTCCTCGGATCTTCCTAGGGATGTAATAGCTAGGTTGCATTTCTTCTCGACCAAAGAGAGAATCTTGAATTATATCAGGGAAAATAGGACTTTTCCAGAGCCTTTCTCGCATCTAAAAATCTTCTCCGATTTTTCCAAAGAAACCATGGATGCAAGAAGGTCATACAAATTGATCACAGATAGACTGAGGGATAGGAATATCCCATATAGGTGGGGCTTTCCAGTAAAGTTGCTGATTTTCTTTAACCGGAAAACATTCACTCTTACAGATCCTGATAAAGGCCCCAAATTTTTTGATTTTATAAAAGACATTCCCCACAAAGTTACAAAGGCACCCCACCGCTGAAATGATAAACACTACTCCCTCGGGAGCCCTCTTTAAAAATAATCTCATTTTATCACCTCACGTAACTTGCTATAATAAATTTATCATTCTTCTTATATTTGGCCTTCATGGTTTGTCCACATTATTTTTCCCCCCAATCTGAGGGAGAACCTTTTCGGTGAAGGTTCCCTCAGGAGATTTTTTGATTCGTTTTTTTTTTCTTTTTCTTTGAATATTTGGTTATTGTTATTACTATCTTTGAATTAATACTAGAGATATTGTATTCCAGCTTTGATTGTCGGTTGATTTTTATTTTTTGGGAATTTGTTGGACCAACTGACCCCTCTCCTTTTGACTTACTTTAATTATTAATTTACCTATGCCTATCAAGATCATCACCTATAATGTAAGAGGCCTAAACAGTCCCAATAAGAGATTCTCCCTTTGGAAGGAATTGGGTCATCTTGGTGCCGATGTTGCGTGTCTTCAGGAGACAAGGTTTGCCGAGGGAAAACACCCTACTTTCACCCACAAACGCTACCCTCATATATTTGAATCCATTAGCGACCGGAAAAAAGCCGGTGTAGCTACAGTGATCAGAGATTCTGTCCCATTTGAGTTTTTAGATCAGCATAAAGATGTCAATGGAAGGTTCCATATATTGCTCTGTAAACTGAATAATCATGAGTGCACTGTTGTTAACCTATACGCCCCAAATAAAAAGCAAATACCCTTTTTGAATAAGGTTTTTAGAAAGGTTGAAGAGGTTAGGAGAGGCGAATTGATTTTTTTGGGAGACTTCAACATGGTCCCGGACGGGCATATGGACTCTTCCTCCCCCAGCCGTCATTTATACCCGACGCTAAATAATTGGCTTTTTAAAAATGAACTATTTGATACATTTAGATGTCTGCAAACTACCTCCAAAGAATTCTCCCATTTTTCGGATGCGCACCAAACGGCCTCTAGAATAGACTTAATAATAACTGACGTTTTTTCTTTACCCAAATTCTCTAACGTATCTATAGGCCTTAGGTCTCTATCAGATCATGCCCCTACGTCATGTGAAATTCATATTGGTCCTCTTATTAAAAATGGATTTCTTTGGAAATGTAGATCTTCACTTATTCATAACCCCAAAAACAAAAAAATTATTGAAAAAGCTATTTCTGATTATTTTAGGGAGAACGATACCCCAGATTTATCTAATCCCTTCTCCAGCTGGTGCGCTCACAAGGCCGTCCTTCGTGGTGTACTAATGCAGATATCCTCATCTGAAAAAAAAGAAAAAAGATCAAAAATTAATTCTCTTCAAAAACTGATTAGGGAAAAAGAATTAGAGCAAATTAATCTTCCTTCCCCTTCCCCAATAATTCAAAAAGAACTCTCAAATTTAAGGGTAGAGCTAAAATCAGAAATTTCTTCCTCCTATGATGCAATTATTCGGAAATCAAAATTTAATTACTATGCGGCTCTAAATAAACCTACCCGCTTTATGGCTCGCCTAGTCAAATGTAAAAGAGCAATTAATAGAATAGATAAAATAAAAAACAATAGTGGAATAACGTTTTGCCACCCTAAAGATATAGTGAACCAGTTTGCAAATTTTTACAAAAAACTCTACAACATCAAAACTGATCCTCTAATTTCCCATCCTCACCCAGATGCAATCAACAAATTTTTATCCTCCATTAATCTACCGAAATTGAGCCCTCTGGATCACGAGTCATTGAATAAGCCTTTTTCTAACCTTGAAATTATTAACACAATAAAGCAACTTAAAGATTTCAAGGCTCCGGGTCCAGATGGGTTCATTAATGAGTATTATAAAACTTTTTGTGACCTACTTTCTTCCCCTCTCACGAAAATTTTCAATCATGCTTCCTCAATAAGCTCCTTCCCCTCAGAAATGCTGGAAGCCACCATTACCCTAATACCCAAGTCTAAGGATGAGAGAGATAATGTTAAAAATTATAGGCCCATTTCGCTAATTAACACTGATATTAAGATATATTCGAAAATTCTGGCCAATCGTTTATCGACTATTCTCCCATCTCTCATCAACGATGATCAGATTGGCTTCGTTGGTGGGAGGCAAGCAACTGATGGCTCTAGAAGACTTCTGAATATTATTAAGGTGATAAATACGGCGAAACTCCCAACTTCATTGCTTGCTTTAGACGCTGAAAAAGCTTTCGACAGGTTAAATTGGCTATACCTTAAACTCACCCTTATTAAATTCGGTTTTGATAACAAATTTCTCTCTTCAATTATGGCCCTCTATTCTAACCCCCAAGCAAAAATTTATGTTAACAATTATCTCTCAAATCCAATCCCTATCACAAATGGTACTAGACAGGGTTGCCCACTTTCCCCCCTTCTCTTTGTCCTGGCTATGGAGCCTTTGGCACAGAGGATTAGAGAAAACACTGACATTAGGGGGATTTCTACCCCATCTCGAGAATTTAAAATTGGCCTCTTTGCAGATGATGTTATGCTTTCCTTGCTGGACCCAGTAAATTCGGTTGCGGAAGTTTCGAAGGTTCTAGAACTATTCTCTCAGATTTCTTATTTTAAGATCAATAATGAGAAGTCTAAACTTTTAAACATTAATCTGGACCGTCAGACGAGAGAGGTTTTACACTCGAGATTTTCCTTCGGTTTGGCTAAACGCAATCTGACTTATTTGGGGATCAGTATTGGTAAAACTATTAACTCAACAATTTCTGACAACCTGGTTCTGATTGAGGATATCGTCCGTGGAGATTTGATGGAATTTTTGAAAAGAGATTTGTCATGGTGGGGTAGAGTCCTCTCTATTAAGATGTTTGTTCTACCCAAAATCTTGTATTTTTTCCGCAACTTACCTTTAACTATTTCTCACATCTTTATTCAAAAAATTCAAAATCAGATTAATTCCTATGTCTGGGATAATAAACGTGCGAGGATATCTGCAGATATATTGTACAAGAATAAGTGCAACGGAGGTCTGAGCCACCCTAATATTTCCGCTTACTATTTGGCAAACCTCATCAAACAGAGCAGTAATTGGTTTAATTCTGACAATCCCCCAGCTTGGATGACTCTGGAGACCTTCTTAAATAATGGTTCTTCTCCCCGTGAATTGTTACTTAGGCATCTCTTCAAACAGTGCACTCATGATTCTTCCCATCCTATTTTCCAGGCGATTATTGACGCCTGGAAAAAAATCGCCAAAAGAAAGAAAAAGAGTCCCCTAGGAGATTCTGATAGGGACAAGTTTTCTTTTGTCAAAAATTTTCCAATTGGTTTTGTTGCTGATCTGTATAACTCTTCCATTCCAGATCAATGGGACAATAAAGGGTTAAGGAAAATTGGAGACTTCTATGAAGCTTCTGCCTTTATTCCTTTCCAAACTCTTAAAAAACGATTCAACTTACCTTCCTCTGATTTCTTTTTATACTCTCATTTAAAGAGCATTATTCTGGAATTTATTTCTGGTAAACTTATTGTTTCTGAAACCTCGGTGAACCTGTTAAGCAACCCATCCCACAAAATTTTTTGGAGCCTGAGACACATATATAGCGGCTTCAATAATGATCTTTCCTTCCAAAAACACCTCTACATGATACGCTGGGAAAAAGATCTAAAACTCAATTTCCAATCCGATCAATGGGAGAGTGCTGTTCTTTTTTCTCAGGCCTCTAATATATCTATGCCCTTACAAGAGGCTTACTTCAAAATTCTAACCAGATGGTATTACACTCCAATCAGGCTTCACCATATAAAGCCCAGTAACTCTCCCCTTTGTTGGAGGGAGTGCGGCCTTAGGGGAGATCTTTTACATCTCTTTTGGAGCTGCCCTAAAATCCGGAATCTATGGGCTCAGATCTCTTCTTTGGTAGATGACCTTTTAGGCAGACCTGTAGTATTGACCCCTCAAATGGCTTTACTATCCTTAGATCTTGAACCATATAAGTCGTTTGAAAGATCTTTGGTGATTCACTTATTTTCAGTGTGTAAGAACGCATTGGCTTTTTATTGGAGAAAGTCACATGTCCCCACTTTGGAGGATTTAGTTGATAAGATGAATCTCCATAGAATATTTGAACTAAGATTTGCCCTTATCAACAATAATTTACTTAAATTTTCTAGGAAGTGGGATATTTGGCTCACTAAATTCCCTCAACCCTCTCATAACGCTGGAACATCTTAATGTGTGTCGTGTTTAGCTCATTAATATGTTTAATTTTGCTAATGATAGTAATGTGTGTTTAAAGTGTTCAAATTTCTGCATTATCGTATATACTATTTGACGAACAAATTTCTCCCATCTTTCCTGATTATCCATTCCTGTTTGTTCCCTTTCCCTTTCCCTTCCCTCAGAATTTTTCCTTATTATGAATATTCTTTTGTCACTACTTTTATGCTACGTGTGTTATTCCCCTGTTAAATTGTTTATTAAAAATAAAAAAATATGGTAAAACAAAGAGAGTGAGATGCCAGCTCCTTTCATTCAGTCAGTAGCTTCAAACATTTCTGGTATATGAAAAACATGTTTTTCAATGGCAAAAATCAATGAATATTGTAAATGCACAAACAGTAATATCTCCACATTGCAAGGTGCAATTCTGAAATTTTTTGCTTTTTCCTGCTAATCCTAGCATGATAAAGAAGATTCAAAGAGAGTGAGATGCCAGCTCCTTTCATTCAGTCAGTAGCTTCAAACATTTCTGGTATATGAAAAACATGTTTTTCAATGGCAAAAATCAATGAATATTGTAAATGCACAAACAGTAATATCTCCACATTGCACGGTGCAATTCTGAAATTTTTAGCTTTTTCCTGTTAATCCTAGCATGATAAAGAAGATTCAAAGAGAGTGAGATGCCAGCTCCTTTCATTCAGTCAGTAGCTTCAAACATTTCTGGTATATGAAAAACATGTTTTTCAATGGCAAAAATCAATGAATATTGTAAATGCACAAACAGTAATATCTCCACATTGCAAGGTGCAATTCTGAAATTTTTTGCTTTTTCCTGCTAATCCTAGCATGATAAAGAAGATTCAAAGAGAGTGAGATGCCAGCTCCTTTCATTCAGTCAGTAGCTTCAAACATTTCTGGTATATGAAAAACGTTTTTCAATGGCAAAAATCAATGAATATTGTAAATGCACAAACAGTAATATCTCCACATTGCACGGTGCAATTCTGAAATTTTTAGCTTTTTCCTGTTAATCCTAGCATGATAAAGAAGATTCAAAGAGAGTGAGATGCCAGCTCCTTTCATTCAGTCAGTAGCTTCAAACATTTCTGGTATATGAAAAACATGTTTTTCAATGGCAAAAATCAATGAATATTGTAAATGCACAAACAGTAATATCTCCACATTGCAAGGTGCAATTCTGAAATTTTTTGCTTTTTCCTGCTAATCCTAGCATGATAAAGAAGATTCAAAGAGAGTGAGATGCCAGCTCCTTTCATTCAGTCAGTAGCTTCAAACATTTCTGGTATATGAAAAACATGTTTTTCAATGGCAAAAATCAATGAATATTGTAAATGCACAAACAGTAATATCTCCACATTGCAAGGTGCAATTCTGAAATTTTTTGCTTTTTCCTGCTAATCCTAGCATGATAAAGAAGATTCAAAGAGAGTGAGATGCCAGCTCCTTTCATTCAGTCAGTAGCTTCAAACATTTCTGGTATATGAAAAACATGTTTTTCAATGGCAAAAATCAATGAATATTGTAAATGCACAAACAGTAATATCTCCACATTGCACGGTGCAATTCTGAAATTTTTAGCTTTTTCCTGTTAATCCTAGCATGATAAAGAAGATTCAAAGAGAGTGAGATGCCAGCTCCTTTCATTCAGTCAGTAGCTTCAAACATTTCTGGTATATGAAAAACATGTTTTTCAATGGCAAAAATCAATGAATATTGTAAATGCACAAACAGTAATATCTCCACATTGCAAGGTGCAATTCTGAAATTTTTAGCTTTTTCCTGTTAATCCTAGCATGATAAAGAAGATTCAAAGAGAGTGAGATGCCAGCTCTTTTCATTCAGTCAGTAGCTTCAAACATTTCTGGTATATGAAAAACATGTTTTTCAATGGCAAAAATCAATGAATATTGTAAATGCACAAACAGTAATATCTCCACATTGCAAGGTGCAATTCTGAAATTTTTTGCTTTTTCCTGCTAATCCTAGCATGATAAAGAAGATTCAAAGAGAGTGAGATGCCAGCTCCTTTCATTCAGTCAGTAGCTTCAAACATTTCTGGTATATGAAAAACATGTTTTTCAATGGCAAAAATCAATGAATATTGTAAATGCACAAACAGTAATATCTCCACATTGCACGGTGCAATTCTGAAATTTTTAGCTTTTTCCTGTTAATCCTAGCATGATAAAGAAGATTCAAAGAGAGTGAGATGCCAGCTCCTTTCATTCAGTCAGTAGCTTCAAACATTTCTGGTATATGAAAAACATGTTTTTCAATGGCAAAAATCAATGAATATTGTAAATGCACAAACAGTAATATCTCCACATTGCAAGGTGCAATTCTGAAATTTTTTGCTTTTTCCTGCTAATCCTAGCATGATAAAGAAGATTCAAAGAGAGTGAGATGCCAGCTCCTTTCATTCAGTCAGTAGCTTCAAACATTTCTGGTATATGAAAAACATGTTTTTCAATGGCAAAAATCAATGAATATTGTAAATGCACAAACAGTAATATCTCCACATTGCAAGGTGCAATTCTGAAATTTTTTGCTTTTTCCTGCTAATCCTAGCATGATAAAGAAGATTCAAAGAGAGTGAGATGCCAGCTCCTTTCATTCAGTCAGTAGCTTCAAACATTTCTGGTATATGAAAAACATGTTTTTCAATGGCAAAAATCAATGAATATTGTAAATGCACAAACAGTAATATCTCCACATTGCAAGGTGCAATTCTGAAATTTTTTGCTTTTTCCTGCTAATCCTAGCATGATAAAGAAGATTCAAAGAGAGTGAGATGCCAGCTCCTTTCATTCAGTCAGTAGCTTCAAACATTTCTGGTATATGAAAAACGTTTTTCAATGGCAAAAATCAATGAATATTGTAAATGCACAAACAGTAATATCTCCACATTGCACGGTGCAATTCTGAAATTTTTAGCTTTTTCCTGTTAATCCTAGCATGATAAAGAAGATTCAAAGAGAGTGAGATGCCAGCTCCTTTCATTCAGTCAGTAGCTTCAAACATTTCTGGTATATGAAAAACATGTTTTTCAATGGCAAAAATCAATGAATATTGTAAATGCACAAACAGTAATATCTCCACATTGCAAGGTGCAATTCTGAAATTTTTTGCTTTTTCCTGCTAATCCTAGCATGATAAAGAAGATTCAAAGAGAGTGAGATGCCAGCTCCTTTCATTCAGTCAGTAGCTTCAAACATTTCTGGTATATGAAAAACGTTTTTCAATGGCAAAAATCAATGAATATTGTAAATGCACAAACAGTAATATCTCCACATTGCACGGTGCAATTCTGAAATTTTTAGCTTTTTCCTGTTAATCCTAGCATGATAAAGAAGATTCAAAGAGAGTGAGATGCCAGCTCCTTTCATTCAGTCAGTAGCTTCAAACATTTCTGGTATATGAAAAACATGTTTTTCAATGGCAAAAATCAATGAATATTGTAAATGCACAAACAGTAATATCTCCACATTGCACGGTGCAATTCTGAAATTTTTAGCTTTTTCCTGTTAATCCTAGCATGATAAAGAAGATTCAAAGAGAGTGAGATGCCAGCTCCTTTCATTCAGTCAGTAGCTTCAAACATTTCTGGTATATGAAAAACATGTTTTTCAATGGCAAAAATCAATGAATATTGTAAATGCACAAACAGTAATATCTCCACATTGCAAGGTGCAATTCTGAAATTTTTTGCTTTTTCCTGCTAATCCTAGCATGATAAAGAAGATTCAAAGAGAGTGAGATGCCAGCTCCTTTCATTCAGTCAGTAGCTTCAAACATTTCTGGTATATGAAAAACATGTTTTTCAATGGCAAAAATCAATGAATATTGTAAATGCACAAACAGTAATATCTCCACATTGCACGGTGCAATTCTGAAATTTTTAGCTTTTTCCTGTTAATCCTAGCATGATAAAGAAGATTCAAAGAGAGTGAGATGCCAGCTCCTTTCATTCAGTCAGTAGCTTCAAACATTTCTGGTATATGAAAAACATGTTTTTCAATGGCAAAAATCAATGAATATTGTAAATGCACAAACAGTAATATCTCCACATTGCAAGGTGCAATTCTGAAATTTTTTGCTTTTTCCTGCTAATCCTAGCATGATAAAGAAGATTCAAAGAGAGTGAGATGCCAGCTCCTTTCATTCAGTCAGTAGCTTCAAACATTTCTGGTATATGAAAAACATGTTTTTCAATGGCAAAAATCAATGAATATTGTAAATGCACAAACAGTAATATCTCCACATTGCACGGTGCAATTCTGAAATTTTTAGCTTTTTCCTGTTAATCCTAGCATGATAAAGAAGATTCAAAGAGAGTGAGATGCCAGCTCCTTTCATTCAGTCAGTAGCTTCAAACATTTCTGGTATATGAAAAACATGTTTTTCAATGGCAAAAATCAATGAATATTGTAAATGCACAAACAGTAATATCTCCACATTGCAAGGTGCAATTCTGAAATTTTTTGCTTTTTCCTGCTAATCCTAGCATGATAAAGAAGATTCAAAGAGAGTGAGATGCCAGCTCCTTTCATTCAGTCAGTAGCTTCAAACATTTCTGGTATATGAAAAACGTTTTTCAATGGCAAAAATCAATGAATATTGTAAATGCACAAACAGTAATATCTCCACATTGCACGGTGCAATTCTGAAATTTTTAGCTTTTTCCTGTTAATCCTAGCATGATAAAGAAGATTCAAAGAGAGTGAGATGCCAGCTCCTTTCATTCAGTCAGTAGCTTCAAACATTTCTGGTATATGAAAAACATGTTTTTCAATGGCAAAAATCAATGAATATTGTAAATGCACAAACAGTAATATCTCCACATTGCAAGGTGCAATTCTGAAATTTTTTGCTTTTTCCTGCTAATCCTAGCATGATAAAGAAGATTCAAAGAGAGTGAGATGCCAGCTCCTTTCATTCAGTCAGTAGCTTCAAACATTTCTGGTATATGAAAAACGTTTTTCAATGGCAAAAATCAATGAATATTGTAAATGCACAAACAGTAATATCTCCACATTGCACGGTGCAATTCTGAAATTTTTAGCTTTTTCCTGTTAATCCTAGCATGATAAAGAAGATTCAAAGAGAGTGAGATGCCAGCTCCTTTCATTCAGTCAGTAGCTTCAAACATTTCTGGTATATGAAAAACATGTTTTTCAATGGCAAAAATCAATGAATATTGTAAATGCACAAACAGTAATATCTCCACATTGCACGGTGCAATTCTGAAATTTTTAGCTTTTTCCTGTTAATCCTAGCATGATAAAGAAGATTCAAAGAGAGTGAGATGCCAGCTCCTTTCATTCAGTCAGTAGCTTCAAACATTTCTGGTATATGAAAAACATGTTTTTCAATGGCAAAAATCAATGAATATTGTAAATGCACAAACAGTAATATCTCCACATTGCAAGGTGCAATTCTGAAATTTTTTGCTTTTTCCTGCTAATCCTAGCATGATAAAGAAGATTCAAAGAGAGTGAGATGCCAGCTCCTTTCATTCAGTCAGTAGCTTCAAACATTTCTGGTATATGAAAAACATGTTTTTCAATGGCAAAAATCAATGAATATTGTAAATGCACAAACAGTAATATCTCCACATTGCACGGTGCAATTCTGAAATTTTTAGCTTTTTCCTGTTAATCCTAGCATGATAAAGAAGATTCAAAGAGAGTGAGATGCCAGCTCCTTTCATTCAGTCAGTAGCTTCAAACATTTCTGGTATATGAAAAACATGTTTTTCAATGGCAAAAATCAATGAATATTGTAAATGCACAAACAGTAATATCTCCACATTGCAAGGTGCAATTCTGAAATTTTTTGCTTTTTCCTGCTAATCCTAGCATGATAAAGAAGATTCAAAGAGAGTGAGATGCCAGCTCCTTTCATTCAGTCAGTAGCTTCAAACATTTCTGGTATATGAAAAACATGTTTTTCAATGGCAAAAATCAATGAATATTGTAAATGCACAAACAGTAATATCTCCACATTGCACGGTGCAATTCTGAAATTTTTAGCTTTTTCCTGTTAATCCTAGCATGATAAAGAAGATTCAAAGAGAGTGAGATGCCAGCTCCTTTCATTCAGTCAGTAGCTTCAAACATTTCTGGTATATGAAAAACATGTTTTTCAATGGCAAAAATCAATGAATATTGTAAATGCACAAACAGTAATATCTCCACATTGCAAGGTGCAATTCTGAAATTTTTTGCTTTTTCCTGCTAATCCTAGCATGATAAAGAAGATTCAAAGAGAGTGAGATGCCAGCTCCTTTCATTCAGTCAGTAGCTTCAAACATTTCTGGTATATGAAAAACGTTTTTCAATGGCAAAAATCAATGAATATTGTAAATGCACAAACAGTAATATCTCCACATTGCACGGTGCAATTCTGAAATTTTTAGCTTTTTCCTGTTAATCCTAGCATGATAAAGAAGATTCAAAGAGAGTGAGATGCCAGCTCCTTTCATTCAGTCAGTAGCTTCAAACATTTCTGGTATATGAAAAACATGTTTTTCAATGGCAAAAATCAATGAATATTGTAAATGCACAAACAGTAATATCTCCACATTGCAAGGTGCAATTCTGAAATTTTTTGCTTTTTCCTGCTAATCCTAGCATGATAAAGAAGATTCAAAGAGAGTGAGATGCCAGCTCCTTTCATTCAGTCAGTAGCTTCAAACATTTCTGGTATATGAAAAACGTTTTTCAATGGCAAAAATCAATGAATATTGTAAATGCACAAACAGTAATATCTCCACATTGCACGGTGCAATTCTGAAATTTTTAGCTTTTTCCTGTTAATCCTAGCATGATAAAGAAGATTCAAAGAGAGTGAGATGCCAGCTCCTTTCATTCAGTCAGTAGCTTCAAACATTTCTGGTATATGAAAAACATGTTTTTCAATGGCAAAAATCAATGAATATTGTAAATGCACAAACAGTAATATCTCCACATTGCACGGTGCAATTCTGAAATTTTTAGCTTTTTCCTGTTAATCCTAGCATGATAAAGAAGATTCAAAGAGAGTGAGATGCCAGCTCCTTTCATTCAGTCAGTAGCTTCAAACATTTCTGGTATATGAAAAACATGTTTTTCAATGGCAAAAATCAATGAATATTGTAAATGCACAAACAGTAATATCTCCACATTGCAAGGTGCAATTCTGAAATTTTTTGCTTTTTCCTGCTAATCCTAGCATGATAAAGAAGATTCAAAGAGAGTGAGATGCCAGCTCCTTTCATTCAGTCAGTAGCTTCAAACATTTCTGGTATATGAAAAACATGTTTTTCAATGGCAAAAATCAATGAATATTGTAAATGCACAAACAGTAATATCTCCACATTGCACGGTGCAATTCTGAAATTTTTAGCTTTTTCCTGTTAATCCTAGCATGATAAAGAAGATTCAAAGAGAGTGAGATGCCAGCTCCTTTCATTCAGTCAGTAGCTTCAAACATTTCTGGTATATGAAAAACATGTTTTTCAATGGCAAAAATCAATGAATATTGTAAATGCACAAACAGTAATATCTCCACATTGCAAGGTGCAATTCTGAAATTTTTTGCTTTTTCCTGCTAATCCTAGCATGATAAAGAAGATTCAAAGAGAGTGAGATGCCAGCTCCTTTCATTCAGTCAGTAGCTTCAAACATTTCTGGTATATGAAAAACATGTTTTTCAATGGCAAAAATCAATGAATATTGTAAATGCACAAACAGTAATATCTCCACATTGCAAGGTGCAATTCTGAAATTTTTTGCTTTTTCCTGCTAATCCTAGCATGATAAAGAAGATTCAAAGAGAGTGAGATGCCAGCTCCTTTCATTCAGTCAGTAGCTTCAAACATTTCTGGTATATGAAAAACATGTTTTTCAATGGCAAAAATCAATGAATATTGTAAATGCACAAACAGTAATATCTCCACATTGCACGGTGCAATTCTGAAATTTTTAGCTTTTTCCTGTTAATCCTAGCATGATAAAGAAGATTCAAAGAGAGTGAGATGCCAGCTCCTTTCATTCAGTCAGTAGCTTCAAACATTTCTGGTATATGAAAAACATGTTTTTCAATGGCAAAAATCAATGAATATTGTAAATGCACAAACAGTAATATCTCCACATTGCAAGGTGCAATTCTGAAATTTTTTGCTTTTTCCTGCTAATCCTAGCATGATAAAGAAGATTCAAAGAGAGTGAGATGCCAGCTCCTTTCATTCAGTCAGTAGCTTCAAACATTTCTGGTATATGAAAAACATGTTTTTCAATGGCAAAAATCAATGAATATTGTAAATGCACAAACAGTAATATCTCCACATTGCAAGGTGCAATTCTGAAATTTTTTGCTTTTTCCTGCTAATCCTAGCATGATAAAGAAGATTCAAAGAGAGTGAGATGCCAGCT
>NW_027371063.1:0-31035 GCF_046119375.1 Phyllobates terribilis | reverse complement strand
TGCAATGTGGAGATATTACTGTTTTGTGCATTTACAATATTCATTGATTTTTGCCATTGAAAAACATGTTTTTCATATACCAGAAATGTTTGAAGCTACTGACTGAATGAAAGGAGCTGGCATCTCACTCTCTTTGAATCTTCTTTATCATGCTAGGATTAGCAGGAAAAAGCAAAAAATTTCAGAATTGCACCTTGCAATGTGGAGATATTACTGTTTGTGCATTTACAATATTCATTGATTTTTGCCACTGAAAAACATGTTTTTCATATACCAGAAATGTTTGAAGCTACTGACTGAATGAAAGGAGCTGGCATCTCACTCTCTTTGAATCTTTATCATGCTAGGATTAACAGGAAAAAGCTAAAAATTTCAGAATTGCACCGTGCAATGTGGAGATATTACTGTTTGTGCATTTACAATATTCATTGATTTTTGCCATTGAAAAACATGTTTTTCATATACCAGAAATGTTTGAAGCTACTGACTGAATGAAAGGAGCTGGCATCTCACTCTCTTTAAATCTTCTTTATCATGCTAGGATTAGCAGGAAAAAGCAAAAAATTTCAGAATTGCACCTTGCAATGTGGAGATATTACTGTTTGTGCATTTACAATATTCATTGATTTTTGCCATTGAAAAACATGTTTTTCATATACCAGAAATGTTTGAAGCTACTGACTGAATGAAAGGAGCTGGCATCTCACTCTCTTTGAATCTTCTTTATCATGCTAGGATTAACAGGAAAAAGCTAAAAATTTCAGAATTGCACCGTGCAATGTGGAGATATTACTGTTTGTGCATTTACAATATTCATTGATTTTTGCCATTGAAAAACATGTTTTTCATATACCAGAAATGTTTGAAGCTACTGACTGAATGAAAGGAGCTGGCATCTCACTCTCTTTGAATCTTCTTTATCATGCTAGGATTAACAGGAAAAAGCAAAAAATTTCAGAATTGCACCTTGCAATGTGGAGATATTACTGTTTGTGCATTTACAATATTCATTGATTTTTGCCATTGAAAAACATGTTTTTCATATACCAGAAATGTTTGAAGCTACTGACTGAATGAAAGGAGCTGGCATCTCACTCTCTTTGAATCTTCTTTATCATGCTAGGATTAGCAGGAAAAAGCAAAAAATTTCAGAATTGCACCTTGCAATGTGGAGATATTACTGTTTGTGCATTTACAATATTCATTGATTTTTGCCATTGAAAAACATGTTTTTCATATACCAGAAATGTTTGAAGCTACTGACTGAATGAAAGGAGCTGGCATCTCACTCTCTTTGAATCTTCTTTATCATGCTAGGATTAACAGGAAAAAGCTAAAAATTTCAGAATTGCACCGTGCAATGTGGAGATATTACTGTTTGTGCATTTACAATATTCATTGATTTTTGCCATTGAAAAACATGTTTTTCATATACCAGAAATGTTTGAAGCTACTGACTGAATGAAAGGAGCTGGCATCTCACTCTCTTTGAATCTTCTTTATCATGCTAGGATTAGCAGGAAAAAGCAAAAAATTTCAGAATTGCACCTTGCAATGTGGAGATATTACTGTTTGTGCATTTACAATATTCATTGATTTTTGCCATTGAAAAACATGTTTTTCATATACCAGAAATGTTTGAAGCTACTGACTGAATGAAAGGAGCTGGCATCTCACTCTCTTTGAATCTTCTTTATCATGCTAGGATTAACAGGAAAAAGCAAAAAATTTCAGAATTGCACCTTGCAATGTGGAGATATTACTGTTTGTGCATTTACAATATTCATTGATTTTTGCCATTGAAAAACATGTTTTTCATATACCAGAAATGTTTGAAGCTACTGACTGAATGAAAGGAGCTGGCATCTCACTCTCTTTGAATCTTCTTTATCATGCTAGGATTAACAGGAAAAAGCAAAAAATTTCAGAATTGCACCTTGCAATGTGGAGATATTACTGTTTGTGCATTTACAATATTCATTGATTTTTGCCATTGAAAAACATGTTTTTCATATACCAGAAATGTTTGAAGCTACTGACTGAATGAAAGGAGCTGGCATCTCACTCTCTTTGAATCTTCTTTATCATGCTAGGATTAACAGGAAAAAGCTAAAAATTTCAGAATTGCACCGTGCAATGTGGAGATATTACTGTTTGTGCATTTACAATATTCATTGATTTTTGCCATTGAAAAACATGTTTTTCATATACCAGAAATGTTTGAAGCTACTGACTGAATGAAAGGAGCTGGCATCTCACTCTCTTTAAATCTTCTTTATCATGCTAGGATTAGCAGGAAAAAGCAAAAAATTTCAGAATTGCACCTTGCAATGTGGAGATATTACTGTTTGTGCATTTACAATATTCATTGATTTTTGCCATTGAAAAACATGTTTTTCATATACCAGAAATGTTTGAAGCTACTGACTGAATGAAAGGAGCTGGCATCTCACTCTCTTTGAATCTTCTTTATCATGCTAGGATTAACAGGAAAAAGCTAAAAATTTCAGAATTGCACCGTGCAATGTGGAGATATTACTGTTTGTGCATTTACAATATTCATTGATTTTTGCCATTGAAAAACATGTTTTTCATATACCAGAAATGTTTGAAGCTACTGACTGAATGAAAGGAGCTGGCATCTCACTCTCTTTGAATCTTCTTTATCATGCTAGGATTAGCAGGAAAAAGCAAAAAATTTCAGAATTGCACCTTGCAATGTGGAGATATTACTGTTTGTGCATTTACAATATTCATTGATTTTTGCCATTGAAAAACATGTTTTTCATATACCAGAAATGTTTGAAGCTACTGACTGAATGAAAGGAGCTGGCATCTCACTCTCTTTGAATCTTCTTTATCATGCTAGGATTAACAGGAAAAAGCAAAAAATTTCAGAATTGCACCTTGCAATGTGGAGATATTACTGTTTGTGCATTTACAATATTCATTGATTTTTGCCATTGAAAAACATGTTTTTCATATACCAGAAATGTTTGAAGCTACTGACTGAATGAAAGGAGCTGGCATCTCACTCTCTTTGAATCTTCTTTATCATGCTAGGATTAACAGGAAAAAGCTAAAAATTTCAGAATTGCACCGTGCAATGTGGAGATATTACTGTTTGTGCATTTACAATATTCATTGATTTTTGCCATTGAAAAACATGTTTTTCATATACCAGAAATGTTTGAAGCTACTGACTGAATGAAAGGAGCTGGCATCTCACTCTCTTTGAATCTTCTTTATCATGCTAGGATTAGCAGGAAAAAGCAAAAAATTTCAGAATTGCACCTTGCAATGTGGAGATATTACTGTTTGTGCATTTACAATATTCATTGATTTTTGCCATTGAAAAACATGTTTTTCATATACCAGAAATGTTTGAAGCTACTGACTGAATGAAAGGAGCTGGCATCTCACTCTCTTTGAATCTTCTTTATCATGCTAGGATTAACAGGAAAAAGCTAAAAATTTCAGAATTGCACCGTGCAATGTGGAGATATTACTGTTTGTGCATTTACAATATTCATTGATTTTTGCCATTGAAAAACATGTTTTTCATATACCAGAAATGTTTGAAGCTACTGACTGAATGAAAGGAGCTGGCATCTCACTCTCTTTGAATCTTCTTTATCATGCTAGGATTAGCAGGAAAAAGCAAAAAATTTCAGAATTGCACCTTGCAATGTGGAGATATTACTGTTTGTGCATTTACAATATTCATTGATTTTTGCCATTGAAAAACATGTTTTTCATATACCAGAAATGTTTGAAGCTACTGACTGAATGAAAGGAGCTGGCATCTCACTCTCTTTGAATCTTCTTTATCATGCTAGGATTAACAGGAAAAAGCAAAAAATTTCAGAATTGCACCTTGCAATGTGGAGATATTACTGTTTGTGCATTTACAATATTCATTGATTTTTGCCATTGAAAAACGTTTTTCATATACCAGAAATGTTTGAAGCTACTGACTGAATGAAAGGAGCTGGCATCTCACTCTCTTTGAATCTTCTTTATCATGCTAGGATTAACAGGAAAAAGCTAAAAATTTCAGAATTGCACCGTGCAATGTGGAGATATTACTGTTTGTGCATTTACAATATTCATTGATTTTTGCCATTGAAAAACATGTTTTTCATATACCAGAAATGTTTGAAGCTACTGACTGAATGAAAGGAGCTGGCATCTCACTCTCTTTGAATATTCTTTATCATGCTAGGATTAGCAGGAAAAAGCAAAAAATTTCAGAATTGCACCTTGCAATGTGGAGATATTACTGTTTGTGCATTTACAATATTCATTGATTTTTGCCATTGAAAAACATGTTTTTCATATACCAGAAATGTTTGAAGCTACTGACTGAATGAAAGGAGCTGGCATCTCACTCTCTTTGAATCTTCTTTATCATGCTAGGATTAACAGGAAAAAGCTAAAAATTTCAGAATTGCACCGTGCAATGTGGAGATATTACTGTTTGTGCATTTACAATATTCATTGATTTTTGCCATTGAAAAACATGTTTTTCATATACCAGAAATGTTTGAAGCTACTGACTGAATGAAAGGAGCTGGCATCTCACTCTCTTTGAATCTTCTTTATCATGCTAGGATTAGCAGGAAAAAGCAAAAAATTTCAGAATTGCACCTTGCAATGTGGAGATATTACTGTTTGTGCATTTACAATATTCATTGATTTTTGCCATTGAAAAACATGTTTTTCATATACCAGAAATGTTTGAAGCTACTGACTGAATGAAAGGAGCTGGCATCTCACTCTCTTTGAATCTTCTTTATCATGCTAGGATTAGCAGGAAAAAGCAAAAAATTTCAGAATTGCACCTTGCAATGTGGAGATATTACTGTTTGTGCATTTACAATATTCATTGATTTTTGCCATTGAAAAACATGTTTTTCATATACCAGAAATGTTTGAAGCTACTGACTGAATGAAAGGAGCTGGCATCTCACTCTCTTTGAATCTTCTTTATCATGCTAGGATTAACAGGAAAAAGCAAAAAATTTCAGAATTGCACCTTGCAATGTGGAGATATTACTGTTTGTGCATTTACAATATTCATTGATTTTTGCCATTGAAAAACATGTTTTTCATATACCAGAAATGTTTGAAGCTACTGACTGAATGAAAGGAGCTGGCATCTCACTCTCTTTGAATCTTCTTTATCATGCTAGGATTAACAGGAAAAAGCTAAAAATTTCAGAATTGCACCGTGCAATGTGGAGATATTACTGTTTGTGCATTTACAATATTCATTGATTTTTGCCATTGAAAAACATGTTTTTCATATACCAGAAATGTTTGAAGCTACTGACTGAATGAAAGGAGCTGGCATCTCGCTCTCTTTGAATCTTCTTTATCATGCTAGGATTAGCAGGAAAAAGCAAAAAATTTCAGAATTGCACCTTGCAATGTGGAGATATTACTGTTTGTGCATTTACAATATTCATTGATTTTTGCCATTGAAAAACATGTTTTTCATATACCAGAAATGTTTGAAGCTACTGACTGAATGAAAGGAGCTGGCATCTCACTCTCTTTGAATCTTCTTTATCATGCTAGGATTAACAGGAAAAAGCTAAAAATTTCAGAATTGCACCGTGCAATGTGGAGATATTACTGTTTGTGCATTTACAATATTCATTGATTTTTGCCATTGAAAAACATGTTTTTCATATACCAGAAATGTTTGAAGCTACTGACTGAATGAAAGGAGCTGGCATCTCACTCTCTTTGAATCTTCTTTATCATGCTAGGATTAGCAGGAAAAAGCAAAAAATTTCAGAATTGCACCTTGCAATGTGGAGATATTACTGTTTGTGCATTTACAATATTCATTGATTTTTGCCACTGAAAAACATGTTTTTCATATACCAGAAATGTTTGAAGCTACTGACTGAATGAAAGGAGCTGGCATCTCACTCTCTTTGAATCTTTATCATGCTAGGATTAACAGGAAAAAGCTAAAAATTTCAGAATTGCACCGTGCAATGTGGAGATATTACTGTTTGTGCATTTACAATATTCATTGATTTTTGCCATTGAAAAACATGTTTTTCATATACCAGAAATGTTTGAAGCTACTGACTGAATGAAAGGAGCTGGCATCTCACTCTCTTTAAATCTTCTTTATCATGCTAGGATTAGCAGGAAAAAGCAAAAAATTTCAGAATTGCACCTTGCAATGTGGAGATATTACTGTTTGTGCATTTACAATATTCATTGATTTTTGCCATTGAAAAACATGTTTTTCATATACCAGAAATGTTTGAAGCTACTGACTGAATGAAAGGAGCTGGCATCTCACTCTCTTTGAATCTTCTTTATCATGCTAGGATTAACAGGAAAAAGCTAAAAATTTCAGAATTGCACCGTGCAATGTGGAGATATTACTGTTTGTGCATTTACAATATTCATTGATTTTTGCCATTGAAAAACATGTTTTTCATATACCAGAAATGTTTGAAGCTACTGACTGAATGAACGGAGCTGGCATCTCACTCTCTTTGAATCTTCTTTATCATGCTAGGATTAGCAGGAAAAAGCAAAAAATTTCAGAATTGCACCTTGCAATGTGGAGATATTACTGTTTGTGCATTTACAATATTCATTGATTTTTGCCATTGAAAAACATGTTTTTCATATACCAGAAATGTTTGAAGCTACTGACTGAATGAAAGGAGCTGGCATCTCACTCTCTTTGAATCTTCTTTATCATGCTAGGATTAACAGGAAAAAGCAAAAAATTTCAGAATTGCACCTTGCAATGTGGAGATATTACTGTTTGTGCATTTACAATATTCATTGATTTTTGCCATTGAAAAACATGTTTTTCATATACCAGAAATGTTTGAAGCTACTGACTGAATGAAAGGAGCTGGCATCTCACTCTCTTTGAATCTTCTTTATCATGCTAGGATTAACAGGAAAAAGCTAAAAATTTCAGAATTGCACCGTGCAATGTGGAGATATTACTGTTTGTGCATTTACAATATTCATTGATTTTTGCCATTGAAAAACATGTTTTTCATATACCAGAAATGTTTGAAGCTACTGACTGAATGAAAGGAGCTGGCATCTCACTCTCTTTAAATCTTCTTTATCATGCTAGGATTAGCAGGAAAAAGCAAAAAATTTCAGAATTGCACCTTGCAATGTGGAGATATTACTGTTTGTGCATTTACAATATTCATTGATTTTTGCCATTGAAAAACATGTTTTTCATATACCAGAAATGTTTGAAGCTACTGACTGAATGAAAGGAGCTGGCATCTCACTCTCTTTGAATCTTCTTTATCATGCTAGGATTAACAGGAAAAAGCTAAAAATTTCAGAATTGCACCGTGCAATGTGGAGATATTACTGTTTGTGCATTTACAATATTCATTGATTTTTGCCATTGAAAAACATGTTTTTCATATACCAGAAATGTTTGAAGCTACTGACTGAATGAAAGGAGCTGGCATCTCACTCTCTTTGAATCTTCTTTATCATGCTAGGATTAGCAGGAAAAAGCAAAAAATTTCAGAATTGCACCTTGCAATGTGGAGATATTACTGTTTGTGCATTTACAATATTCATTGATTTTTGCCATTGAAAAACATGTTTTTCATATACCAGAAATGTTTGAAGCTACTGACTGAATGAAAGGAGCTGGCATCTCACTCTCTTTGAATCTTCTTTATCATGCTAGGATTAACAGGAAAAAGCAAAAAATTTCAGAATTGCACCTTGCAATGTGGAGATATTACTGTTTGTGCATTTACAATATTCATTGATTTTTGCCATTGAAAAACATGTTTTTCATATACCAGAAATGTTTGAAGCTACTGACTGAATGAAAGGAGCTGGCATCTCACTCTCTTTGAATCTTCTTTATCATGCTAGGATTAACAGGAAAAAGCTAAAAATTTCAGAATTGCACCGTGCAATGTGGAGATATTACTGTTTGTGCATTTACAATATTCATTGATTTTTGCCATTGAAAAACATGTTTTTCATATACCAGAAATGTTTGAAGCTACTGACTGAATGAAAGGAGCTGGCATCTCACTCTCTTTGAATCTTCTTTATCATGCTAGGATTAGCAGGAAAAAGCAAAAAATTTCAGAATTGCACCTTGCAATGTGGAGATATTACTGTTTGTGCATTTACAATATTCATTGATTTTTGCCATTGAAAAACATGTTTTTCATATACCAGAAATGTTTGAAGCTACTGACTGAATGAAAGGAGCTGGCATCTCACTCTCTTTGAATCTTCTTTATCATGCTAGGATTAACAGGAAAAAGCTAAAAATTTCAGAATTGCACCGTGCAATGTGGAGATATTACTGTTTGTGCATTTACAATATTCATTGATTTTTGCCATTGAAAAACATGTTTTTCATATACCAGAAATGTTTGAAGCTACTGACTGAATGAAAGGAGCTGGCATCTCACTCTCTTTGAATCTTCTTTATCATGCTAGGATTAGCAGGAAAAAGCAAAAAATTTCAGAATTGCACCTTGCAATGTGGAGATATTACTGTTTGTGCATTTACAATATTCATTGATTTTTGCCATTGAAAAACATGTTTTTCATATACCAGAAATGTTTGAAGCTACTGACTGAATGAAAGGAGCTGGCATCTCACTCTCTTTGAATCTTCTTTATCATGCTAGGATTAACAGGAAAAAGCAAAAAATTTCAGAATTGCACCTTGCAATGTGGAGATATTACTGTTTGTGCATTTACAATATTCATTGATTTTTGCCATTGAAAAACATGTTTTTCATATACCAGAAATGTTTGAAGCTACTGACTGAATGAAAGGAGCTGGCATCTCACTCTCTTTGAATCTTCTTTATCATGCTAGGATTAACAGGAAAAAGCTAAAAATTTCAGAATTGCACCGTGCAATGTGGAGATATTACTGTTTGTGCATTTACAATATTCATTGATTTTTGCCATTGAAAAACATGTTTTTCATATACCAGAAATGTTTGAAGCTACTGACTGAATGAAAGGAGCTGGCATCTCACTCTCTTTGAATATTCTTTATCATGCTAGGATTAGCAGGAAAAAGCAAAAAATTTCAGAATTGCACCTTGCAATGTGGAGATATTACTGTTTGTGCATTTACAATATTCATTGATTTTTGCCATTGAAAAACATGTTTTTCATATACCAGAAATGTTTGAAGCTACTGACTGAATGAAAGGAGCTGGCATCTCACTCTCTTTGAATCTTCTTTATCATGCTAGGATTAACAGGAAAAAGCTAAAAATTTCAGAATTGCACCGTGCAATGTGGAGATATTACTGTTTGTGCATTTACAATATTCATTGATTTTTGCCATTGAAAAACATGTTTTTCATATACCAGAAATGTTTGAAGCTACTGACTGAATGAAAGGAGCTGGCATCTCACTCTCTTTGAATCTTCTTTATCATGCTAGGATTAGCAGGAAAAAGCAAAAAATTTCAGAATTGCACCTTGCAATGTGGAGATATTACTGTTTGTGCATTTACAATATTCATTGATTTTTGCCATTGAAAAACATGTTTTTCATATACCAGAAATGTTTGAAGCTACTGACTGAATGAAAGGAGCTGGCATCTCACTCTCTTTGAATCTTCTTTATCATGCTAGGATTAGCAGGAAAAAGCAAAAAATTTCAGAATTGCACCTTGCAATGTGGAGATATTACTGTTTGTGCATTTACAATATTCATTGATTTTTGCCATTGAAAAACATGTTTTTCATATACCAGAAATGTTTGAAGCTACTGACTGAATGAAAGGAGCTGGCATCTCACTCTCTTTGAATCTTCTTTATCATGCTAGGATTAACAGGAAAAAGCAAAAAATTTCAGAATTGCACCTTGCAATGTGGAGATATTACTGTTTGTGCATTTACAATATTCATTGATTTTTGCCATTGAAAAACATGTTTTTCATATACCAGAAATGTTTGAAGCTACTGACTGAATGAAAGGAGCTGGCATCTCACTCTCTTTGAATCTTCTTTATCATGCTAGGATTAACAGGAAAAAGCTAAAAATTTCAGAATTGCACCGTGCAATGTGGAGATATTACTGTTTGTGCATTTACAATATTCATTGATTTTTGCCATTGAAAAACATGTTTTTCATATACCAGAAATGTTTGAAGCTACTGACTGAATGAAAGGAGCTGGCATCTCGCTCTCTTTGAATCTTCTTTATCATGCTAGGATTAGCAGGAAAAAGCAAAAAATTTCAGAATTGCACCTTGCAATGTGGAGATATTACTGTTTGTGCATTTACAATATTCATTGATTTTTGCCATTGAAAAACATGTTTTTCATATACCAGAAATGTTTGAAGCTACTGACTGAATGAAAGGAGCTGGCATCTCACTCTCTTTGAATCTTCTTTATCATGCTAGGATTAACAGGAAAAAGCTAAAAATTTCAGAATTGCACCGTGCAATGTGGAGATATTACTGTTTGTGCATTTACAATATTCATTGATTTTTGCCATTGAAAAACATGTTTTTCATATACCAGAAATGTTTGAAGCTACTGACTGAATGAAAGGAGCTGGCATCTCACTCTCTTTGAATCTTCTTTATCATGCTAGGATTAGCAGGAAAAAGCAAAAAATTTCAGAATTGCACCTTGCAATGTGGAGATATTACTGTTTGTGCATTTACAATATTCATTGATTTTTGCCACTGAAAAACATGTTTTTCATATACCAGAAATGTTTGAAGCTACTGACTGAATGAAAGGAGCTGGCATCTCACTCTCTTTGAATCTTCTTTATCATGCTAGGATTAACAGGAAAAAGCAAAAAATTTCAGAATTGCACCTTGCAATGTGGAGATATTACTGTTTGTGCATTTACAATATTCATTGATTTTTGCCATTGAAAAACATGTTTTTCATATACCAGAAATGTTTGAAGCTACTGACTGAATGAAAGGAGCTGGCATCTCACTCTCTTTGAATCTTCTTTATCATGCTAGGATTAACAGGAAAAAGCTAAAAATTTCAGAATTGCACCGTGCAATGTGGAGATATTACTGTTTGTGCATTTACAATATTCATTGATTTTTGCCATTGAAAAACATGTTTTTCATATACCAGAAATGTTTGAAGCTACTGACTGAATGAAAGGAGCTGGCATCTCACTCTCTTTGAATCTTCTTTATCATGCTAGGATTAGCAGGAAAAAGCAAAAAATTTCAGAATTGCACCTTGCAATGTGGAGATATTACTGTTTGTGCATTTACAATATTCATTGATTTTTGCCATTGAAAAACATGTTTTTCATATACCAGAAATGTTTGAAGCTACTGACTGAATGAAAGGAGCTGGCATCTCACTCTCTTTGAATCTTCTTCATCATGCTAGGATTAACAGGAAAAAGCTAAAAATTTCAGAATTGCACCGTGCAATGTGGAGATATTACTGTTTGTGCATTTACAATATTCATTGATTTTTGCCATTGAAAAACATGTTTTTCATATACCAGAAATGTTTGAAGCTACTGACTGAATGAAAGGAGCTGGCATCTCACTCTCTTTGAATCTTCTTTATCATGCTAGGATTAGCAGGAAAAAGCAAAAAATTTCAGAATTGCACCTTGCAATGTGGAGATATTACTGTTTGTGCATTTACAATATTCATTGATTTTTGCCATTGAAAAACATGTTTTTCATATACCAGAAATGTTTGAAGCTACTGACTGAATGAAAGGAGCTGGCATCTCACTCTCTTTGAATCTTCTTTATCATGCTAGGATTAACAGGAAAAAGCAAAAAATTTCAGAATTGCACCTTGCAATGTGGAGATATTACTGTTTGTGCATTTACAATATTCATTGATTTTTGCCATTGAAAAACATGTTTTTCATATACCAGAAATGTTTGAAGCTACTGACTGAATGAAAGGAGCTGGCATCTCACTCTCTTTGAATCTTTATCATGCTAGGATTAGCAGGAAAAAGCAAAAAATTTCAGAATTGCACCTTGCAATGTGGAGATATTACTGTTTGTGCATTTACAATATTCATTGATTTTTGCCATTGAAAAACATGTTTTTCATATACCAGAAATGTTTGAAGCTACTGACTGAATGAAAGGAGCTGGCATCTCACTCTCTTTGAATCTTCTTTATCATGCTAGGATTAACAGGAAAAAGCTAAAAATTTCAGAATTGCACCGTGCAATGTGGAGATATTACTGTTTGTGCATTTACAATATTCATTGATTTTTGCCATTGAAAAACATGTTTTTCATATACCAGAAATGTTTGAAGCTACTGACTGAATGAAAGGAGCTGGCATCTCACTCTCTTTGAATCTTCTTTATCATGCTAGGATTAGCAGGAAAAAGCAAAAAATTTCAGAATTGCACCTTGCAATGTGGAGATATTACTGTTTGTGCATTTACAATATTCATTGATTTTTGCCATTGAAAAACATGTTTTTCATATACCAGAAATGTTTGAAGCTACTGACTGAATGAAAGGAGCTGGCATCTCACTCTCTTTGAATCTTCTTTATCATGCTAGGATTAACAGGAAAAAGCAAAACATTTCAGAATTGCACCTTGCAATGTGGAGATATTACTGTTTGTGCATTTACAATATTCATTGATTTTTGCCATTGAAAAACATGTTTTTCATATACCAGAAATGTTTGAAGCTACTGACTGAATGAAAGGAGCTGGCATCTCACTCTCTTTGTTTTACCATATTTTTTTTATTTTTAATAAACAATTTAACAGGGGAATAACAATCGTAGCATAAAAGTAGTGACAAAAAAATATTCGTAATAAGGGATAAATTCTGAGGGAAGGGGAAGGGAAAGGGTACAAACGGGAATGGATAAACAGGAAAGATGGGAGAAATTTGTTCGTCAAATAGTATATACGATAGTACATAAACTTGAACAATTTAAACACACATTACTATCATTAGCAAAAATTATACATATTAATGAGCTAAGCATGACACACATTAAGATGTTCCAGCATTATGAGAGGGTTGAGGGAACTTAGTGAGCCAAATATCCCACTTCCTAGAGAATTTAAGTAAGTTATTGTTGATAAGGGCAAATCTGAGTTCAAATATTCTATGGAGATTCATCTTATCAACTAAGTCCTCCAAAGTGGGGACATGTGACTTTCTCCAATAAAAAGCCAATGCGTTCTTACATACTGAAAATAAGTGAATCACCAAAGATCTTTCAAACGACTTATATGATTCGAGATCTAAGGATAGTAAAGCCATTTGAGGGGTCAATACTAAAGGTCTGCCTAAAAGATCATCTACCAAAGAAGAGATCTGAGCCCATAGATTCCGGATTTTGGGGCAGCTCCAAAAGAGATGTAAAAGATCTCCCCTAAGGCCGCACTCCCTCCAACAAAGGGGAGAGTTGCTGGGCTTTATATGGTGGAGCCTGATTGGAGTGTAATACCATCTGGTTAGAATTTTGAAGTAGGCCTCTTGTAAGGGCATAGATATATTAGAGGCTTGAGAAAAAAGAACAGCACTCTCCCATTGATCGGATTGGAAATTGAGTTTTAGGTCTTTTTCCCAACGTATCATGTAGAGGTGTTTTTGGAAGGAAAGATCATTATTGAAGCTGTTATATATGTGTCTCAGGCTCCAAAAAATTTTGTGGGATGGGTTGCTTAACAGGTTCACCGAGGTTTCAGAAACAATAAGTTTACCAGAAGTAAATTCCAGAATAATGCTCTTTAAATGAGAGTATAAAAAGAAATCAGAGGAAGGTAAGTTGAATCTTTTTTTAAGAATTTGGAAAGGAATAAAGGCAGAAGCTTCATAGAAGTCTCCAATTTTCCTTAACCCTTTATTGTCCCACTGATCTGGAATGGAAGAGTTATACAGATCAGCAACAAAACCAATTGGAAAATTTTTGACAAAAGAAAACTTATCCACATCAGAATCTCTTAGGGGACTCTTTTTCTTTCTTTTGGCGATTTTTTTCCAGGCGTCAATAATCGCCTGGAAAATAGGATGGGAAGAATCATGAGTGCACTGTTTAAAGAGATGCCTAAGTAACAATTCACGGGGAGAAGAGCCATTATTTAAGAAGGTCTCCAGAGTCATCCAAGCTGGGGGACTGTCAGAATTAAACCAATTACTGCTCTGTTTGATGAGGTTTGCCAAATAGTAAGTGGAAATATTAGGGTGGCTCAGACCTCCGTTACACTTATTCTTGTACAATATATCTGCAGATATCCTCGCACGTTTATTATCCCAGACATAGGAATTAATCTGATTTTGAATTTTTTGAATAAAGATGTGAGAAATAGTTAAAGGTAAGTTGCGGAAAAAATACAAGATTTTGGGTAGAACAAACATCTTAATAGAGAGGACTCTACCCCACCATGACAAATCTCTTTTCAAAAATTCCATCAAATCTCCGCGGACGATATCCTCAATCAGAACCAGGTTGTCAGAAATTGTTGAGTTAATAGTTTTACCAATACTGATCCCCAAATAAGTCAGATTGCGTTTAGCCAAACCGAAGGAAAATCTCGAGTGTAAAACCTCTCTCGTCTGGCGGTCCAGATTAATGTTTAAAAGTTTAGACTTCTCATTATTGATCTTAAAATAAGAAATCTGAGAGAATAGTTCTAGAACCTTCGAAACTTCCGCAACCGAATTTACTGGGTCCAGCAAGGAAAGCATAACATCATCTGCAAAGAGGCCAATTTTAAATTCTCGAGATGGGGTAGAAATCCCCCTAATGTCAGTGTTTTCTCTAATCCTCTGTGCCAAAGGCTCCATAGCCAAGACAAAGAGAAGGGGGGAAAGTGGGCAACCCTGTCTAGTACCATTTGTGATAGGGATTGGGTTTGAGAGATAATTGTTAACATAAATTTTTGCTTGGGGGTTAGAATAGAGGGCCATAATTGAAGAGAGAAATTTGTTATCAAAACCGAATTTAATAAGGGTGAGTTTAAGGTATAGCCAATTTAACCTGTCGAAAGCTTTTTCAGCGTCTAAAGCAAGCAATGAAGTTGGGAGTTTCGCCGTATTTATCACCTTAATAATATTCAGAAGTCTTCTAGAGCCATCAGTTGCTTGCCTCCCACCAACGAAGCCAATCTGATCGTCGTTGATGAGAGATGGGAGAATAGTCGATAAACGATTGGCCAGAATTTTCGAATATATCTTAATATCAGTGTTAATTAGCGAAATGGGCCTATAATTTTTAACATTATCTCTCTCATCCTTAGACTTGGGTATTAGGGTAATGGTGGCTTCCAGCATTTCTGAGGGGAAGGAGCTTATTGAGGAAGCATGATTGAAAATTTTCGTGAGAGGGGAAGAAAGTAGGTCACAAAAAGTTTTATAATACTCATTGATGAACCCATCTGGACCCGGAGCCTTGAAATCTTTAAGTTGCTTTATTGTGTTAATAATTTCAGGGTTAGAAAAAGGCTTATTCAATGACTCGTGATCCAGAGGGCTCAATTTCGGTAGGTTAATGGAGGATAAAAATTTGTTGATTGCATCTGGGTGAGGATGGGGAATTAAAGGGTCAGTTTTGATGTTGTAGAGTTTTTTGTAAAAGTCTGCAAACTGGTTCACTATATCTTTAGGGTGGCAAAACGTTATTCCACTATTGTTTTTTATTTTATCTATTCTATTAATTGCTCTTTTACATTTGACTAGGCGGGCCATAAAGCGGGTAGGTTTATTTAGAGCCGCATAGTAATTAAATTTTGATTTCCGAATAATCGCATCATAGGAGGAAGAAATTTCTGATTTTAGCTCTACCCTTAAATTTGAGAGCTCTTTTTGAATTATTGGGGAAGGGGAAGGAAGATTTATTTGTTCTAGTTCTTTTTCCCTAATCAGTTTTTGAAGAGAATTAATTATTGTTCTTTTTTCTTTTTTTTCAGATGAGGATATCTGCATTAGTACACCACGAAGGACAGCCTTGTGAGCGCACCAGCTGGAGAAAGGATTAGATAAGTCTGGGGTATCGTTCTCCCTAAAATAATCAGAAATAGCTTTTTCAATAATTTTTTTGTTTTTGGGGTTATGAATAAGTGAAGATCTACATTTCCAAAGAAATCCATTTTTAATAAGAGGACCAATATGAATTTCACATGACGTAGGGGCATGATCTGATAGAGACCTAAGGCCTATAGATACGTTAGAGAATTTGGGTAAAGAAAAGACATCAGTTATTATTAAGTCAATTCTAGAGGCCGTTTGGTGCGCATCTGAAAAGTGGGAGAATTCTTTGGAGGTAGTTTGCAGACATCTAAATGTATCAAATAGTTCGTTTTTATAAAGCCAATTATTTAGCGTCGGGTATAAGTGACGGCTGGGGGAGGAAGAGTCCATATGGCCGTCTGGGACCATGTTGAAGTCTCCTAAAAAAATCAATTCGCCTCTCCTAACCTCTTCAACCTTTCTGAAAACCTTGTTCAAAAAGGGTATTTGCTTTTTATTTGGGGCGGTCTCACTCTCTTTGAATCTTCTTTATCATGCTAGGATTAGCAGGAAAAAGCAAAAAATTTCAGAATTGCACCTTGCAATGTGGAGATATTACTGTTTGTGCATTTACAATATTCATTGATTTTTGCCATTGAAAAACATGTTTTTCATATACCAGAAATGTTTGAAGCTACTGACTGAATGAAAGGAGCTGGCATCTCACTCTCTTTGAATCTTCTTTATCATGCTAGGATTAACAGGAAAAAGCTAAAAATTTCAGAATTGCACCGTGCAATGTGGAGATATTACTGTTTGTGCATTTACAATATTCATTGATTTTTGCCATTGAAAAACATGTTTTTCATATACCAGAAATGTTTGAAGCTACTGACTGAATGAAAGGAGCTGGCATCTCACTCTCTTTGAATCTTCTTTATCATGCTAGGATTAGCAGGAAAAAGCAAAAAATTTCAGAATTGCACCTTGCAATGTGGAGATATTACTGTTTGTGCATTTACAATATTCATTGATTTTTGCCATTGAAAAACATGTTTTTCATATACCAGAAATGTTTGAAGCTACTGACTGAATGAAAGGAGCTGGCATCTCACTCTCTTTGAATCTTCTTTATCATGCTAGGATTAACAGGAAAAAGCAAAAAATTTCAGAATTGCACCTTGCAATGTGGAGATATTACTGTTTGTGCATTTACAATATTCATTGATTTTTGCCATTGAAAAACATGTTTTTCATATACCAGAAATGTTTGAAGCTACTGACTGAATGAAAGGAGCTGGCATCTCACTCTCTTTGAATCTTCTTTATCATGCTAGGATTAACAGGAAAAAGCTAAAAATTTCAGAATTGCACCGTGCAATGTGGAGATATTACTGTTTGTGCATTTACAATATTCATTGATTTTTGCCATTGAAAAACATGTTTTTCATATACCAGAAATGTTTGAAGCTACTGACTGAATGAAAGGAGCTGGCATCTCACTCTCTTTGAATCTTCTTTATCATGCTAGGATTAGCAGGAAAAAGCAAAAAATTTCAGAATTGCACCTTGCAATGTGGAGATATTACTGTTTGTGCATTTACAATATTCATTGATTTTTGCCATTGAAAAACATGTTTTTCATATACCAGAAATGTTTGAAGCTACTGACTGAATGAAAGGAGCTGGCATCTCACTCTCTTTGAATCTTCTTTATCATGCTAGGATTAACAGGAAAAAGCTAAAAATTTCAGAATTGCACCGTGCAATGTGGAGATATTACTGTTTGTGCATTTACAATATTCATTGATTTTTGCCATTGAAAAACATGTTTTTCATATACCAGAAATGTTTGAAGCTACTGACTGAATGAAAGGAGCTGGCATCTCACTCTGAATCTTCTTTATCATGCTAGGATTAGCAGGAAAAAGCAAAAAATTTCAGAATTGCACCTTGCAATGTGGAGATATTACTGTTTGTGCATTTACAATATTCATTGATTTTTGCCATTGAAAAACGTTTTTCATATACCAGAAATGTTTGAAGCTACTGACTGAATGAAAGGAGCTGGCATCTCACTCTCTTTGAATCTTCTTTATCATGCTAGGATTAACAGGAAAAAGCAAAAAATTTCAGAATTGCACCTTGCAATGTGGAGATATTACTGTTTGTGCATTTACAATATTCATTGATTTTTGCCATTGAAAAACATGTTTTTCATATACCAGAAATGTTTGAAGCTACTGACTGAATGAAAGGAGCTGGCATCTCACTCTCTTTGAATCTTCTTTATCATGCTAGGATTAACAGGAAAAAGCTAAAAATTTCAGAATTGCACCGTGCAATGTGGAGATATTACTGTTTGTGCATTTACAATATTCATTGATTTTTGCCATTGAAAAACATGTTTTTCATATACCAGAAATGTTTGAAGCTACTGACTGAATGAAAGGAGCTGGCATCTCACTCTCTTTGAATCTTCTTTATCATGCTAGGATTAGCAGGAAAAAGCAAAAAATTTCAGAATTGCACCTTGCAATGTGGAGATATTACTGTTTGTGCATTTACAATATTCATTGATTTTTGCCATTGAAAAACATGTTTTTCATATACCAGAAATGTTTGAAGCTACTGACTGAATGAAAGGAGCTGGCATCTCACTCTCTTTGAATCTTCTTTATCATGCTAGGATTAACAGGAAAAAGCTAAAAATTTCAGAATTGCACGTGCAATGTGGAGATATTACTGTTTGTGCATTTACAATATTCATTGATTTTTGCCATTGAAAAACATGTTTTTCATATACCAGAAATGTTTGAAGCTACTGACTGAATGAAAGGAGCTGGCATCTCACTCTCTTTGAATCTTCTTTATCATGCTAGGATTAGCAGGAAAAAGCAAAAAATTTCAGAATTGCACCTTGCAATGTGGAGATATTACTGTTTGTGCATTTACAATATTCATTGATTTTTGCCATTGAAAAACATGTTTTTCATATACCAGAAATGTTTGAAGCTACTGACTGAATGAAAGGAGCTGGCATCTCACTCTCTTTGAATCTTCTTTATCATGCTAGGATTAACAGGAAAAAGCTAAAAATTTCAGAATTGCACCGTGCAATGTGGAGATATTACTGTTTGTGCATTTACAATATTCATTGATTTTTGCCATTGAAAAACATGTTTTTCATATACCAGAAATGTTTGAAGCTACTGACTGAATGAAAGGAGCTGGCATCTCACTCTCTTTGAATCTTCTTTATCATGCTAGGATTAGCAGGAAAAAGCAAAAAATTTCAGAATTGCACCTTGCAATGTGGAGATATTACTGTTTGTGCATTTACAATATTCATTGATTTTTGCCATTGAAAAACATGTTTTTCATATACCAGAAATGTTTGAAGCTACTGACTGAATGAAAGGAGCTGGCATCTCACTCTCTGAATCTTCTTTATCATGCTAGGATTAACAGGAAAAAGCAAAAAATTTCAGAATTGCACCTTGCAATGTGGAGATATTACTGTTTGTGCATTTACAATATTCATTGATTTTTGCCATTGAAAAACATGTTTTTCATATACCAGAAATGTTTGAAGCTACTGACTGAATGAAAGGAGCTGGCATCTCACTCTCTTTGAATCTTCTTTATCATGCTAGGATTAACAGGAAAAAGCTAAAAATTTCAGAATTGCACCGTGCAATGTGGAGATATTACTGTTTGTGCATTTACAATATTCATTGATTTTTGCCATTGAAAAACATGTTTTTCATATACCAGAAATGTTTGAAGCTACTGACTGAATGAAAGGAGCTGGCATCTCACTCTCTTTGAATCTTCTTTATCATGCTAGGATTAGCAGGAAAAAGCAAAAAATTTCAGAATTGCACCTTGCAATGTGGAGATATTACTGTTTGTGCATTTACAATATTCATTGATTTTTGCCATTGAAAAACATGTTTTTCATATACCAGAAATGTTTGAAGCTACTGACTGAATGAAAGGAGCTGGCATCTCACTCTCTTTGAATCTTCTTTATCATGCTAGGATTAACAGGAAAAAGCTAAAAATTTCAGAATTGCACCGTGCAATGTGGAGATATTACTGTTTGTGCATTTACAATATTCATTGATTTTTGCCATTGAAAAACATGTTTTTCATATACCAGAAATGTTTGAAGCTACTGACTGAATGAAAGGAGCTGGCATCTCACTCTCTTTGAATCTTCTTTATCATGCTAGGATTAGCAGGAAAAAGCAAAAAATTTCAGAATTGCACCTTGCAATGTGGAGATATTACTGTTTGTGCATTTACAATATTCATTGATTTTTGCCATTGAAAAACATGTTTTTCATATACCAGAAATGTTTGAAGCTACTGACTGAATGAAAGGAGCTGGCATCTCACTCTCTTTGAATCTTCTTTATCATGCTAGGATTAACAGGAAAAAGCAAAAAATTTCAGAATTGCACCTTGCAATGTGGAGATATTACTGTTTGTGCATTTACAATATTCATTGATTTTTGCCATTGAAAAACATGTTTTTCATATACCAGAAATGTTTGAAGCTACTGACTGAATGAAAGGAGCTGGCATCTCACTCTCTTTGAATCTTCTTTATCATGCTAGGATTAACAGGAAAAAGCTAAAAATTTCAGAATTGCACCGTGCAATGTGGAGATATTACTGTTTGTGCATTTACAATATTCATTGATTTTTGCCATTGAAAAACATGTTTTTCATATACCAGAAATGTTTGAAGCTACTGACTGAATGAAAGGAGCTGGCATCTCACTCTCTTTGAATCTTCTTTATCATGCTAGGATTAGCAGGAAAAAGCAAAAAATTTCAGAATTGCACCTTGCAATGTGGAGATATTACTGTTTGTGCATTTACAATATTCATTGATTTTTGCCATTGAAAAACATGTTTTTCATATACCAGAAATGTTTGAAGCTACTGACTGAATGAAAGGAGCTGGCATCTCACTCTCTTTGAATCTTCTTTATCATGCTAGGATTAACAGGAAAAAGCTAAAAATTTCAGAATTGCACCGTGCAATGTGGAGATATTACTGTTTGTGCATTTACAATATTCATTGATTTTTGCCATTGAAAAACATGTTTTTCATATACCAGAAATGTTTGAAGCTACTGACTGAATGAAAGGAGCTGGCATCTCACTCTGAATCTTCTTTATCATGCTAGGATTAGCAGGAAAAAGCAAAAAATTTCAGAATTGCACCTTGCAATGTGGAGATATTACTGTTTGTGCATTTACAATATTCATTGATTTTTGCCATTGAAAAACGTTTTTCATATACCAGAAATGTTTGAAGCTACTGACTGAATGAAAGGAGCTGGCATCTCACTCTCTGAATCTTCTTTATCATGCTAGGATTAACAGGAAAAAGCAAAAAATTTCAGAATTGCACCTTGCAATGTGGAGATATTACTGTTTGTGCATTTACAATATTCATTGATTTTTGCCATTGAAAAACATGTTTTTCATATACCAGAAATGTTTGAAGCTACTGACTGAATGAAAGGAGCTGGCATCTCACTCTCTTTGAATCTTCTTTATCATGCTAGGATTAACAGGAAAAAGCTAAAAATTTCAGAATTGCACCGTGCAATGTGGAGATATTACTGTTTGTGCATTTACAATATTCATTGATTTTTGCCATTGAAAAACATGTTTTTCATATACCAGAAATGTTTGAAGCTACTGACTGAATGAAAGGAGCTGGCATCTCACTCTCTTTGAATCTTCTTTATCATGCTAGGATTAGCAGGAAAAAGCAAAAAATTTCAGAATTGCACCTTGCAATGTGGAGATATTACTGTTTGTGCATTTACAATATTCATTGATTTTTGCCATTGAAAAACATGTTTTTCATATACCAGAAATGTTTGAAGCTACTGACTGAATGAAAGGAGCTGGCATCTCATTCTCTTTGAATCTTCTTTATCATGCTAGGATTAACAGGAAAAAGCAAAAAATTTCAGAATTGCACCTTGCAATGTGGAGATATTACTGTTTGTGCATTTACAATATTCATTGATTTTTGCCATTGAAAAACATGTTTTTCATATACCAGAAATGTTTGAAGCTACTGACTGAATGAAAGGAGCTGGCATCTCACTCTCTTTGAATCTTCTTTATCATGCTAGGATTAACAGGAAAAAGCTAAAAATTTCAGAATTGCACCGTGCAATGTGGAGATATTACTGTTTGTGCATTTACAATATTCATTGATTTTTGCCATTGAAAAACATGTTTTTCATATACCAGAAATGTTTGAAGCTACTGACTGAATGAAAGGAGCTGGCATCTCACTCTCTTTGAATCTTCTTTATCATGCTAGGATTAGCAAGAAAAAGCAAAAAATTTCAGAATTGCACCGTGCAATGTGGAGATATTACTGTTTGTGCATTTACAATATTCATTGATTTTTGCCATTGAAAAACATGTTTTTCATATACCAGAAATGTTTGAAGCTACTGACTGAAAGGAGCTGGCATCTCACTCTCTTTGAATCTTCTTTATCATGCTAGGATTAACAGGAAAAAGCTAAAAATTTCAGAATTGCACCGTGCAATGTGGAGATATTACTGTTTGTGCATTTACAATATTCATTGATTTTTGCCATTGAAAAACATGTTTTTCATATACCAGAAATGTTTGAAGCTACTGACTGAATGAAAGGAGCTGGCATCTCACTCTCTTTGAATCTTCTTTATCATGCTAGGATTAGCAGGAAAAAGCAAAAAATTTCAGAATTGCACCTTGCAATGTGGAGATATTACTGTTTGTGCATTTACAATATTCATTGATTTTTGCCATTGAAAAACATGTTTTTCATATACCAGAAATGTTTGAAGCTACTGACTGAATGAAAGGAGCTGGCATCTCACTCTCTTTGAATCTTCTTTATCATGCTAGGATTAACAGGAAAAAGCTAAAAATTTCAGAATTGCACCGTGCAATGTGGAGATATTACTGTTTGTGCATTTACAATATTCATTGATTTTTGCCATTGAAAAACATGTTTTTCATATACCAGAAATGTTTGAAGCTACTGACTGAATGAAAGGAGCTGGCATCTCACTCTCTTTGAATCTTCTTTATCATGCTAGGATTAGCAGGAAAAAGCAAAAAATTTCAGAATTGCACCTTGCAATGTGGAGATATTACTGTTTGTGCATTTACAATATTCATTGATTTTTGCCATTGAAAAACATGTTTTTCATATACCAGAAATGTTTGAAGCTACTGACTGAATGAAAGGAGCTGGCATCTCACTCTCTTTGAATCTTCTTTATCATGCTAGGATTAACAGGAAAAAGCAAAAAATTTCAGAATTGCACCTTGCAATGTGGAGATATTACTGTTTGTGCATTTACAATATTCATTGATTTTTGCCATTGAAAAACATGTTTTTCATATACCAGAAATGTTTGAAGCTACTGACTGAATGAAAGGAGCTGGCATCTCACTCTCTTTGAATCTTCTTTATCATGCTAGGATTAGCAGGAAAAAGCAAAAAATTTCAGAATTGCACCTTGCAATGTGGAGATATTACTGTTTGTGCATTTACAATATTCATTGATTTTTGCCATTGAAAAACATGTTTTTCATATACCAGAAATGTTTGAAGCTACTGACTGAATGAAAGGAGCTGGCATCTCACTCTCTTTGAATCTTCTTTATCATGCTAGGATTAGCAGGAAAAAGCAAATAATTTCAGAATTGCACCTTGCAATGTGGAGATATTACTGTTTGTGCATTTACAATATTCATTGATTTTTGCCATTGAAAAACATGTTTTTCATATACCAGAAATGTTTGAAGCTACTGACTGAATGAAAGGAGCTGGCATCTCACTCTCTTTGAATCTTCTTTATCATGCTAGGATTAACAGGAAAAAGCAAAAAATTTCAGAATTGCACCTTGCAATGTGGAGATATTACTGTTTGTGCATTTACAATATTCATTGATTTTTGCCATTGAAAAACATGTTTTTCATATACCAGAAATGTTTGAAGCTGCTGACTGAATGAAAGGAGCTGGCATCTCACTCTCTTTGAATCTTCTTTATCATGCTAGGATTAACAGGAAAAAGCAAAAAATTTCAGAATTGCACCGTGCAATGTGGAGATATTACTGTTTGTGCATTTACAATATTCATTGATTTTTGCCATTGAAAAACATGTTTTTCATATACCAGAAATGTTTGAAGCTACTGACTGAATGAAAGGAGCTGGCATCTCACTCTCTTTGAATCTTCTTTATCATGCTAGGATTAGCAGGAAAAAGCAAAAAATTTCAGAATTGCACCTTGCAATGTGGAGATATTACTGTTTGTGCATTTACAATATTCATTGATTTTTGCCATTGAAAAACATGTTTTTCATATACCAGAAATGTTTGAAGCTACTGACTGAAAGGAGCTGGCATCTCACTCTCTTTGAATCTTCTTTATCATGCTAGGATTAACAGGAAAAGCTAAAAATTTCAGAATTGCACCGTGCAATGTGGAGATATTACTGTTTGTGCATTTACAATATTCATTGATTTTTGCCATTGAAAAACGTTTTTCATATACCAGAAATGTTTGAAGCTACTGACTGAATGAAAGGAGCTGGCATCTCACTCTCTTTGAATCTTCTTTATCATGCTAGGATTAGCAGGAAAAAGCAAAAAATTTCAGAATTGCACCTTGCAATGTGGAGATATTACTGTTTGTGCATTTACAATATTCATTGATTTTTGCCATTGAAAAACATGTTTTTCATATACCAGAAATGTTTGAAGCTACTGACTGAATGAAAGGAGCTGGCATCTCACTCTCTTTGAATCTTCTTTATCATGCTAGGATTAACAGGAAAAAGCTAAAAATTTCAGAATTGCACGTGCAATGTGGAGATATTACTGTTTGTGCATTTACAATATTCATTGATTTTTGCCATTGAAAAACATGTTTTTCATATACCAGAAATGTTTGAAGCTGCTGACTGAATGAAAGGAGCTGGCATCTCACTCTCTTTGAATCTTCTTTATCATGCTAGGATTAGCAGGAAAAAGCAAAAAATTTCAGAATTGCACCTTGCAATGTGGAGATATTACTGTTTGTGCATTTACAATATTCATTGATTTTTGCCATTGAAAAACGTTTTTCATATACCAGAAATGTTTGAAGCTACTGACTGAATGAAAGGAGCTGGCATCTCACTCTCTGAATCTTCTTTATCATGCTAGGATTAACAGGAAAAAGCAAAAAATTTCAGAATTGCACCTTGCAATGTGGAGATATTACTGTTTGTGCATTTACAATATTCATTGATTTTTGCCATTGAAAAACATGTTTTTCATATACCAGAAATGTTTGAAGCTACTGACTGAATGAAAGGAGCTGGCATCTCACTCTCTTTGAATCTTCTTTATCATGCTAGGATTAACAGGAAAAAGCTAAAAATTTCAGAATTGCACCGTGCAATGTGGAGATATTACTGTTTGTGCATTTACAATATTCATTGATTTTTGCCATTGAAAAACATGTTTTTCATATACCAGAAATGTTTGAAGCTACTGACTGAATGAAAGGAGCTGGCATCTCACTCTCTTTGAATCTTCTTTATCATGCTAGGATTAGCAGGAAAAAGCAAAAAATTTCAGAATTGCACCTTGCAATGTGGAGATATTACTGTTTGTGCATTTACAATATTCATTGATTTTTGCCATTGAAAAACATGTTTTTCATATACCAGAAATGTTTGAAGCTACTGACTGAATGAAAGGAGCTGGCATCTCATTCTCTTTGAATCTTCTTTATCATGCTAGGATTAACAGGAAAAAGCAAAAAATTTCAGAATTGCACCTTGCAATGTGGAGATATTACTGTTTGTGCATTTACAATATTCATTGATTTTTGCCATTGAAAAACATGTTTTTCATATACCAGAAATGTTTGAAGCTACTGACTGAATGAAAGGAGCTGGCATCTCACTCTCTTTGAATCTTCTTTATCATGCTAGGATTAACAGGAAAAAGCTAAAAATTTCAGAATTGCACGTGCAATGTGGAGATATTACTGTTTGTGCATTTACAATATTCATTGATTTTTGCCATTGAAAAACATGTTTTTCATATACCAGAAATGTTTGAAGCTGCTGACTGAATGAAAGGAGCTGGCATCTCACTCTCTTTGAATCTTCTTTATCATGCTAGGATTAGCAGGAAAAAGCAAAAAATTTCAGAATTGCACCTTGCAATGTGGAGATATTACTGTTTGTGCATTTACAATATTCATTGATTTTTGCCATTGAAAAACGTTTTTCATATACCAGAAATGTTTGAAGCTACTGACTGAATGAAAGGAGCTGGCATCTCACTCTCTGAATCTTCTTTATCATGCTAGGATTAACAGGAAAAAGCAAAAAATTTCAGAATTGCACCTTGCAATGTGGAGATATTACTGTTTGTGCATTTACAATATTCATTGATTTTTGCCATTGAAAAACATGTTTTTCATATACCAGAAATGTTTGAAGCTACTGACTGAATGAAAGGAGCTGGCATCTCACTCTCTTTGAATCTTCTTTATCATGCTAGGATTAACAGGAAAAAGCTAAAAATTTCAGAATTGCACCGTGCAATGTGGAGATATTACTGTTTGTGCATTTACAATATTCATTGATTTTTGCCATTGAAAAACATGTTTTTCATATACCAGAAATGTTTGAAGCTACTGACTGAATGAAAGGAGCTGGCATCTCACTCTCTTTGAATCTTCTTTATCATGCTAGGATTAGCAGGAAAAAGCAAAAAATTTCAGAATTGCACCTTGCAATGTGGAGATATTACTGTTTGTGCATTTACAATATTCATTGATTTTTGCCATTGAAAAACATGTTTTTCATATACCAGAAATGTTTGAAGCTACTGACTGAATGAAAGGAGCTGGCATCTCATTCTCTTTGAATCTTCTTTATCATGCTAGGATTAACAGGAAAAAGCAAAAAATTTCAGAATTGCACCTTGCAATGTGGAGATATTACTGTTTGTGCATTTACAATATTCATTGATTTTTGCCATTGAAAAACATGTTTTTCATATACCAGAAATGTTTGAAGCTACTGACTGAATGAAAGGAGCTGGCATCTCACTCTCTTTGAATCTTCTTTATCATGCTAGGATTAACAGGAAAAAGCTAAAAATTTCAGAATTGCACCGTGCAATGTGGAGATATTACTGTTTGTGCATTTACAATATTCATTGATTTTTGCCATTGAAAAACATGTTTTTCATATACCAGAAATGTTTGAAGCTACTGACTGAATGAAAGGAGCTGGCATCTCACTCTCTTTGAATCTTCTTTATCATGCTAGGATTAGCAAGAAAAAGCAAAAAATTTCAGAATTGCACCTTGCAATGTGGAGATATTACTGTTTGTGCATTTACAATATTCTTTGATTTTTGCCATTGAAAAACATGTTTTTCATATACCAGAAATGTTTGAAGCTACTGACTGAAAGGAGCTGGCATCTCACTCTCTTTGAATCTTCTTTATCATGCTAGGATTAACAGGAAAAAGCTAAAAATTTCAGAATTGCACCGTGCAATGTGGAGATATTACTGTTTGTGCATTTACAATATTCATTGATTTTTGCCATTGAAAAACATGTTTTTCATATACCAGAAATGTTTGAAGCTACTGACTGAATGAAAGGAGCTGGCATCTCACTCTCTTTGAATCTTCTTTATCATGCTAGGATTAGCAGGAAAAAGCAAAAAATTTCAGAATTGCACCTTGCAATGTGGAGATATTACTGTTTGTGCATTTACAATATTCATTGATTTTTGCCATTGAAAAACATGTTTTTCATATACCAGAAATGTTTGAAGCTACTGACTGAATGAAAGGAGCTGGCATCTCACTCTCTTTGAATCTTCTTTATCATGCTAGGATTAACAGGAAAAAGCTAAAAATTTCAGAATTGCACCGTGCAATGTGGAGATATTACTGTTTGTGAATTTACAATATTCATTGATTTTTGCCATTGAAAAACATGTTTTTCATATACCAGAAATGTTTGAAGCTACTGACTGAATGAAAGGAGCTGGCATCTCACTCTCTTTGAATCTTCTTTATCATGCTAGGATTAGCAGGAAAAAGCAAAAAATTTCAGAATTGCACCTTGCAATGTGGAGATATTACTGTTTGTGCATTTACAATATTCATTGATTTTTGCCATTGAAAAACATGTTTTTCATATACCAGAAATGTTTGAAGCTACTGACTGAATGAAAGGAGCTGGCATCTCACTCTCTTTGAATCTTCTTTATCATGCTAGGATTAACAGGAAAAAGCAAAAAATTTCAGAATTGCACCTTGCAATGTGGAGATATTACTGTTTGTGCATTTACAATATTCATTGATTTTTGCCATTGAAAAACATGTTTTTCATATACCAGAAATGTTTGAAGCTACTGACTGAATGAAAGGAGCTGGCATCTCACTCTCTTTGAATCTTCTTTATCATGCTAGGATTAACAGGAAAAAGCAAAAAATTTCAGAATTGCACCTTGCAATGTGGAGATATTACTGTTTGTGCATTTACAATATTCATTGATTTTTGCCATTGAAAAACATGTTTTTCATATACCAGAAATGTTTGAAGCTACTGACTGAATGAAAGGAGCTGGCATCTCACTCTCTTTGAATCTTCTTTATCATGCTAGGATTAACAGGAAAAAGCTAAAAATTTCAGAATTGCACCGTGCAATGTGGAGATATTACTGTTTGTGCATTTACAATATTCATTGATTTTTGCCATTGAAAAACATGTTTTTCATATACCAGAAATGTTTGAAGCTACTGACTGAATGAAAGGAGCTGGCATCTCACTCTCTTTGAATCTTCTTTATCATGCTAGGATTAGCAGGAAAAAGCAAAAAATTTCAGAATTGCACCTTGCAATGTGGAGATATTACTGTTTGTGCATTTACAATATTCATTGATTTTTGCCATTGAAAAACATGTTTTTCATATACCAGAAATGTTTGAAGCTACAGACTGAATGAAAGGAGCTGGCATCTCACTCTCTTTGAATCTTCTTTATCATGCTAGGATTAACAGGAAAAAGCAAAAAATTTCAGAATTGCACCTTGCAATGTGGAGATATTACTGTTTGTGCATTTACAATATTCATTGATTTTTGCCATTGAAAAACATGTTTTTCATATACCAGAAATGTTTGAAGCTACTGACTGAATGAAAGGAGCTGGCATCTCACTCTCTTTGAATCTTCTTTATCATGCTAGGATTAACAGGAAAAAGCAAAAAATTTCAGAATTGCACCTTGCAATGTGGAGATATTACTGTTTGTGCATTTACAATATTCATTGATTTTTGCCATTGAAAAACATGTTTTTCATATACCAGAAATGTTTGAAGCTACTGACTGAATGAAAGGAGCTGGCATCTCACTCTCTTTGAATCTTCTTTATCATGCTAGGATTAACAGGAAAAAGCTAAAAATTTCAGAATTGCACCGTGCAATGTGGAGATATTACTGTTTGTGCATTTACAATATTCATTGATTTTTGCCATTGAAAAACATGTTTTTCATATACCAGAAATGTTTGAAGCTACTGACTGAATGAAAGGAGCTGGCATCTCACTCTCTTTGAATCTTCTTTATCATGCTAGGATTAGCAGGAAAAAGCAAAAAATTTCAGAATTGCACCTTGCAATGTGGAGATATTAGTTTGTGCATTTACAATATTCATTGATTTTTGCCATTGAAAAACATGTTT
The DNA here is from genome assembly GCF_046119375.1 of Phyllobates terribilis. Classification (NCBI taxonomy): domain Eukaryota; kingdom Metazoa; phylum Chordata; class Amphibia; order Anura; family Dendrobatidae; genus Phyllobates; species Phyllobates terribilis. The sequence continues at coordinate 1,248 of NW_027371063.1, read as the reverse complement.
TTCATATACCAGAAATGTTTGAAGCTACTGACTGAATGAAAGGAGCTGGCATCTCACTCTCTTTGAATCTTCTTCATCATGCTAGGATTAACAGGAAAAAGCTAAAAATTTCAGAATTGCACCGTGCAATGTGGAGATATTACTGTTTGTGCATTTACAATATTCATTGATTTTTGCCATTGAAAAACATGTTTTTCATATACCAGAAATGTTTGAAGCTACTGACTGAATGAAAGGAGCTGGCATCTCACTCTCTTTGAAACTTCTTTATCATGCTAGGATTAGCAGGAAAAAGCAAAAAATTTCAGAATTGCACCTTGCAATGTGGAGATATTACTGTTTGTGCATTTACAATATTCATTGATTTTTGCCATTGAAAAACATGTTTTTCATATACCAGAAATGTTTGAAGCTACTGACTGAATGAAAGGAGCTGGCATCTCACTCTCTTTGAATCTTCTTTATCATGCTAGGATTAACAGGAAAAAGCAAAAAATTTCAGAATTGCACCTTGCAATGTGGAGATATTACTGTTTGTGCATTTACAATATTCATTGATTTTTGCCATTGAAAAACATGTTTTTCATATACCAGAAATGTTTGAAGCTACTGACTGAATGAAAGGAGCTGGCATTACACTCTCTTTGAATCTTCTTTATCATGCTAGGATTAACAGGAAAAAGCTAAAAATTTCAGAATTGCACCGTGCAATGTGGAGATATTACTGTTTGTGCATTTACAATATTCATTGATTTTTGCCATTGAAAAACATGTTTTTCATATACCAGAAATGTTTGAAGCTACTGACTGAATGAAAGGAGCTGGCATCTCACTCTCTTTGAATCTTCTTTATCATGCTAGGATTAGCAGGAAAAAGCAAAAAATTTCAGAATTGCACCTTGCAATGTGGAGATATTACTGTTTGTGCATTTACAATATTCATTGATTTTTGCCATTGAAAAACATGTTTTTCATATACCAGAAATGTTTGAAGCTACTGACTGAATGAAAGGAGCTGGCATCTCACTCTCTTTGAATCTTCTTTATCATGCTAGGATTAACAGGAAAAAGCTAAAAATTTCAGAATTGCACCGTGCAATGTGGAGATATTACTGTTTGTGCATTTACAATATTCATTGATTTTTGCCATTGAAAAACATGTTTTTCATATACCAGAAATGTTTGAAGCTACTGACTGAATGAAAGGAGCTGGCATCTCACTCTCTTTGAATCTTCTTTATCATGCTA
>NW_027371062.1:0-31038 GCF_046119375.1 Phyllobates terribilis | reverse complement strand
AGCATGATAAAGAAGATCAGAGTGTAAGATGCCAGCGGGGTCCTTTCATTAAGTCAGTAGCTTCAAACATTTCTGGTATATGAAAAACATGTTTTCAATGGCAAAAATCAATGTAAATGAAATGCAAACAGAAACACACATGGCAAGTGCAAGAGAGATAGCATGATAAAGAAGATTCAGAGTGAGATGCCAGCTCCTTTCATTCAGTCAGTAGCTTCAAACATTTCTGGTATATGAAAAACATGTTTTTCAATGGCAAAAATCAATGAATATTGTAAATGCACAAACAGTAATATCTCCACATTGCAAGGTGCAATTCTGAAATTTTTTGCTTTTTCCTGCTAATCCTAGCATGATAAAGAAGATTCAAAGAGAGTGAGATGCCAGCTCCTTTCATTCAGTCAGTAGCTTCAAACATTTCTGGTATATGAAAAACATGTTTTTCAATGGCAAAAATCAATGAATATTGTAAATGCACAAACAGTAATATCTCCACATTGCACGGTGCAATTCTGAAATTTTTAGCTTTTTCCTGTTAATCCTAGCATGATAAAGAAGATTCAAAGAGAGTGAGATGCCAGCTCCTTTCATTCAGTCAGTAGCTTCAAACATTTCTGGTATATGAAAAACATGTTTTTCAATGGCAAAAATCAATGAATATTGTAAATGCACAAACAGTAATATCTCCACATTGCAAGGTGCAATTCTGAAATTTTTTGCTTTTTCCTGCTAATCCTAGCATGATAAAGAAGATTCAAAGAGAGTGAGATGCCAGCTCCTTTCATTCAGTCAGTAGCTTCAAACATTTCTGGTATATGAAAAACATGTTTTTCAATGGCAAAAATCAATGAATATTGTAAATGCACAAACAGTAATATCTCCACATTGCAAGGTGCAATTCTGAAATTTTTTGCTTTTTCCTGCTAATCCTAGCATGATAAAGAAGATTCAAAGAGAGTGAGATGCCAGCTCCTTTCATTCAGTCAGTAGCTTCAAACATTTCTGGTATATGAAAAACATGTTTTTCAATGGCAAAAATCAATGAATATTGTAAATGCACAAACAGTAATATCTCCACATTGCACGGTGCAATTCTGAAATTTTAGCTTTTTCCTGTTAATCCTAGCATGATAAAGAAGATTCAAAGAGAGTGAGATGCCAGCTCCTTTCATTCAGTCAGTAGCTTCAAACATTTCTGGTATATGAAAAACATGTTTTTCAATGGCAAAAATCAATGAATATTGTAAATGCACAAACAGTAATATCTCCACATTGCAAGGTGCAATTCTGAAATTTTTTGCTTTTTCCTGTTAATCCTAGCATGATAAAGAAGATTCAAAGAGAGTGAGATGCCAGCTCCTTTCATTCAGTCAGTAGCTTCAAACATTTCTGGTATATGAAAAACATGTTTTTCAATGGCAAAAATCAATGAATATTGTAAATGCACAAACAGTAATATCTCCACATTGCAAGGTGCAATTCTGAAATTTTTTGCTTTTTCCTGTTAATCCTAGCATGATAAAGAAGATTCAAAGAGAGTGAGATGCCAGCTCCTTTCATTCAGTCAGTAGCTTCAAACATTTCTGGTATATGAAAAACATGTTTTTCAATGGCAAAAATCAATGAATATTGTAAATGCACAAACAGTAATATCTCCACATTGCAAGGTGCAATTCTGAAATTTTTTGCTTTTTCCTGTTAATCCTAGCATGATAAAGAAGATTCAAAGAGAGTGAGATGCCAGCTCCTTTCATTCAGTCAGTAGCTTCAAACATTTCTGGTATATGAAAAACATGTTTTTCAATGGCAAAAATCAATGAATATTGTAAATGCACAAACAGTAATATCTCCACATTGCAAGGTGCAATTCTGAAATTTTTTGCTTTTTCCTGTCTAATCCTAGCATGATAAAGAAGATTCAAAGAGAGTGAGATGCCAGCTCCTTTCATTCAGTCAGTAGCTTCAAACATTTCTGGTATATGAAAAACATGTTTTTCAATGGCAAAAATCAATGAATATTGTAAATGCACAAACAGTAATATCTCCACATTGCAAGGTGCAATTCTGAAATTTTTAGCTTTTTCCTGTTAATCCTAGCATGATAAAGAAGATTCAAAGAGAGTGAGATGCCAGCTCCTTTCATTCAGTCAGTAGCTTCAAACATTTCTGGTATATGAAAAACATGTTTTTCAATGGCAAAAATCAATGAATATTGTAAATGCACAAACAGTAATATCTCCACATTGCACGGTGCAATTCTGAAATTTTTTGCTTTTTCCTGTTAATCCTAGCATGATAAAGAAGATTCAAAGAGAGTGAGATGCCAGCTCCTTTCATTCAGTCAGTAGCTTCAAACATTTCTGGTATATGAAAAACATGTTTTTCAATGGCAAAAATCAATGAATATTGTAAATGCACAAACAGTAATATCTCCACATTGCAAGGTGCAATTCTGAAATTTTTTGCTTTTTCCTGCTAATCCTAGCATGATAAAGAAGATTCAAAGAGAGTGAGATGCCAGCTCCTTTCATTCAGTCAGTAGCTTCAAACATTTCTGGTATATGAAAAACATGTTTTTCAATGGCAAAAATCAATGAATATTGTAAATGCACAAACAGTAATATCTCCACATTGCACGGTGCAATTCTGAAATTTTTAGCTTTTTCCTGTTAATCCTAGCATGATAAAGAAGATTCAAAGAGAGTGAGATGCCAGCTCCTTTCATTCAGTCAGTAGCTTCAAACATTTCTGGTATATGAAAAACATGTTTTTCAATGGCAAAAATCAATGAATATTGTAAATGCACAAACAGTAATATCTCCACATTGCAAGGTGCAATTCTGAAATTTTTTGCTTTTTCCTGTTAATCCTAGCATGATAAAGAAGATTCAAAGAGAGTGAGATGCCAGCTCCTTTCATTCAGTCAGTAGCTTCAAACATTTCTGGTATATGAAAAACATGTTTTTCAATGGCAAAAATCAATGAATATTGTAAATGCACAAACAGTAATATCTCCACATTGCAAGGTGCAATTCTGAAATTTTTTGCTTTTTCCTGTTAATCCTAGCATGATAAAGAAGATTCAAAGAGAGTGAGATGCCAGCTCCTTTCATTCAGTCAGTAGCTTCAAACATTTCTGGTATATGAAAAACATTTTTTTCAATGGCAAAAATCAATGAATATTGTAAATGCACAAACAGTAATATCTCCACATTGCAAGGTGCAATTCTGAAATTTTTTGCTTTTTCCTGCTAATCCTAGCATGATAAAGAAGATTCAAAGAGAGTGAGATGCCAGCTCCTTTCATTCAGTCAGTAGCTTCAAACATTTCTGGTATATGAAAAACATGTTTTTCAATGGCAAAAATCAATGAATATTGTAAATGCACAAACAGTAATATCTCCACATTGCACGGTGCAATTCTGAAATTTTTAGCTTTTTCCTGTTAATCCTAGCATGATAAAGAAGATTCAAAAGGAGAGTGAGATGCCAGCTCCTTTCATTCAGTCAGTAGCTTCAAACATTTCTGGTATATGAAAAACATGTTTTTCAATGGCAAAAATCAATGAATATTGTAAATGCACAAACAGTAATATCTCCACATTGCAAGGTGCAATTCTGAAATTTTTTGCTTTTTCCTGCTAATCCTAGCATGATAAAGAAGATTCAAAGAGAGTGAGATGCCAGCTCCTTTCATTCAGTCAGTAGCTTCAAACATTTCTGGTATATGAAAAACATGTTTTTCAATGGCAAAAATCAATGAATATTGTAAATGCACAAACAGTAATATCTCCACATTGCACGGTGCAATTCTGAAATTTTTAGCTTTTTCCTGTTAATCCTAGCATGATAAAGAAGATTCAAAGAGAGTGAGATGCCAGCTCCTTTCATTCAGTCAGTAGCTTCAAACATTTCTGGTATATGAAAAACATGTTTTTCAATGGCAAAAATCAATGAATATTGTAAATGCACAAACAGTAATATCTCCACATTGCAAGGTGCAATTCTGAAATTTTTTGCTTTTTCCTGTTAATCCTAGCATGATAAAGAAGATTCAAAGAGAGTGAGATGCCAGCTCCTTTCATTCAGTCAGTAGCTTCAAACATTTCTGGTATATGAAAAACATGTTTTTCAATGGCAAAAATCAATGAATATTGTAAATGCACAAACAGTAATATCTCCACATTGCAAGGTGCAATTCTGAAATTTTTTGCTTTTTCCTGCTAATCCTAGCATGATAAAGAAGATTCAAAGAGAGTGAGATGCCAGCTCCTTTCATTCAGTCAGTAGCTTCAAACATTTCTGGTATATGAAAAACATGTTTTTCAATGGCAAAAATCAATGAATATTGTAAATGCACAAACAGTAATATCTCCACATTGCACGGTGCAATTCTGAAATTTTTAGCTTTTTCCTGTTAATCCTAGCATGATAAAGAAGATTCAAAGAGAGTGAGATGCCAGCTCCTTTCATTCAGTCAGTAGCTTCAAACATTTCTGGTATATGAAAAACATGTTTTTCAATGGCAAAAATCAATGAATATTGTAAATGCACAAACAGTAATATCTCCACATTGCACGGTGCAATTCTGAAATTTTTTGCTTTTTCCTGCTAATCCTAGCATGATAAAGAAGATTCAGAGAGTGAGATGCCAGCTCCTTTCATTCAGTCAGTAGCTTCAAACATTTCTGGTATATGAAAAACATGTTTTTCAATGGCAAAAATCAATGAATATTGTAAATGCACAAACAGTAATATCTCCACATTGCAAGGTGCAATTCTGAAATTTTTAGCTTTTTCCTGTTAATCCTAGCATGATAAAGAAGATTCAAAGAGAGTGAGATGCCAGCTCCTTTCATTCAGTCAGTAGCTTCAAACATTTCTGGTATATGAAAAACATGTTTTTCAATGGCAAAAATCAATGAATATTGTAAATGCACAAACAGTAATATCTCCACATTGCAAGGTGCAATTCTGAAATTTTTTGCTTTTTCCTGCTAATCCTAGCATGATAAAGAAGATTCAAAGAGAGTGAGATGCCAGCTCCTTTCATTCAGTCAGTAGCTTCAAACATTTCTGGTATATGAAAAACATGTTTTTCAATGGCAAAAATCAATGAATATTGTAAATGCACAAACAGTAATATCTCCACATTGCACGGTGCAATTCTGAAATTTTTAGCTTTTTCCTGTTAATCCTAGCATGATAAAGAAGATTCAAAGAGAGTGAGATGCCAGCTCCTTTCATTCAGTCAGTAGCTTCAAACATTTCTGGTATATGAAAAACATGTTTTTCAATGGCAAAAATCAATGAATATTGTAAATGCACAAACAGTAATATCTCCACATTGCAAGGTGCAATTCTGAAATTTTTTGCTTTTTCCTGCTAATCCTAGCATGATAAAGAAGATTCAAAGAGAGTGAGATGCCAGCTCCTTTCATTCAGTCAGTAGCTTCAAACATTTCTGGTATATGAAAAACATGTTTTTCAATGGCAAAAATCAATGAATATTGTAAATGCACAAACAGTAATATCTCCACATTGCACGGTGCAATTCTGAAATTTTTAGCTTTTTCCTGTTCATCCTAGCATGATAAAGAAGATTCAAAGAGAGTGAGATGCCAGCTCCTTTCATTCAGTCAGTAGCTTCAAACATTTCTGGTATATGAAAAACATGTTTTTCAATGGCAAAAATCAATGAATATTGTAAATGCACAAACAGTAATATCTCCACATTGCAAGGTGCAATTCTGAAATTTTTTGCTTTTTCCTGTTAATCCTAGCATGATAAATAAGATTCAAAGAGAGTGAGATGCCAGCTCCTTTCATTCAGTCAGTAGCTTCAAACATTTCTGGTATATGAAAAACATGTTTTTCAATGGCAAAAATCAATGAATATTGTAAATGCACAAACAGTAATATCTCCACATTGCAAGGTGCAATTCTGAAATTTTTTGCTTTTTCCTGCTAATCCTAGCATGATAAAGAAGATTCAAAGAGAGTGAGATGCCAGCTCCTTTCATTCAGTCAGTAGCTTCAAACATTTCTGGTATATGAAAAACATGTTTTTCAATGGCAAAAATCAATGAATATTGTAAATGCACAAACAGTAATATCTCCACATTGCACGGTGCAATTCTGAAATTTTTAGCTTTTTCCTGTTAATCCTAGCATGATAAAGAAGATTCAAAGAGAGTGAGATGCCAGCTCCTTTCATTCAGTCAGTAGCTTCAAACATTTCTGGTATATGAAAAACATGTTTTTCAATGGCAAAAATCAATGAATATTGTAAATGCACAAACAGTAATATCTCCACATTGCAAGGTGCAATTCTGAAATTTTTTGCTTTTTCCTGCTAATCCTAGCATGATAAAGAAGATTCAAAGAGAGTGAGATGCCAGCTCCTTTCATTCAGTCAGTAGCTTCAAACATTTCTGGTATATGAAAAACATGTTTTTCAATGGCAAAAATCAATGAATATTGTAAATGCACAAACAGTAATATCTCCACATTGCACGGTGCAATTCTGAAATTTTTAGCTTTTTCCTGTTAATCCTAGCATGATAAAGAAGATTCAAAGAGAGTGAGATGCCAGCTCCTTTCATTCAGTCAGTAGCTTCAAACATTTCTGGTATATGAAAAACATGTTTTTCAATGGCAAAAATCAATGAATATTGTAAATGCACAAACAGTAATATCTCCACATTGCAAGGTGCAATTCTGAAATTTTTTGCTTTTTCCTGTTAATCCTAGCATGATAAAGAAGATTCAAAGAGAGTGAGATGCCAGCTCCTTTCATTCAGTCAGTAGCTTCAAACATTTCTGGTATATGAAAAACATGTTTTTCAATGGCAAAAATCAATGAATATTGTAAATGCACAAACAGTAATATCTCCACATTGCAAGGTGCAATTCTGAAATTTTTTGCTTTTTCCTGCTAATCCTAGCATGATAAAGAAGATTCAAAGAGAGTGAGATGCCAGCTCCTTTCATTCAGTCAGTAGCTTCAAACATTTCTGGTATATGAAAAACATGTTTTTCAATGGCAAAAATCAATGAATATTGTAAATGCACAAACAGTAATATCTCCACATTGCACGGTGCAATTCTGAAATTTTTAGCTTTTTCCTGTTAATCCTAGCATGATAAAGAAGATTCAAAGAGAGTGAGATGCCAGCTCCTTTCATTCAGTCAGTAGCTTCAAACATTTCTGGTATATGAAAAACATGTTTTTCAATGGCAAAAATCAATGAATATTGTAAATGCACAAACAGTAATATCTCCACATTGCAAGGTGCAATTCTGAAATTTTTTGCTTTTTCCTGCTAATCCTAGCATGATAAAGAAGATTCAAAGCGAGTGAGATGCCAGCTCCTTTCATTCAGTCATTAGCTTCAAACATTTCTGGTATATGAAAAACATGTTTTTCAATGGCAAAAATCAATGAATATTGTAAATGCACAAACAGTAATATCTCCACATTGCACGGTGCAATTCTGAAATTTTTAGCTTTTTCCTGTTAATCCTAGCATGATAAAGAAGATTCAAAGAGAGTGAGATGCCAGCTCCTTTCATTCAGTCAGTAGCTTCAAACATTTCTGGTATATGAAAAACATGTTTTTCAATGGCAAAAATCAATGAATATTGTAAATGCACAAACAGTAATATCTCCACATTGCAAGGTGCAATTCTGAAATTTTTTGCTTTTTCCTGTTAATCCTAGCATGATAAAGAAGATTCAAAGAGAGTGAGATGCCAGCTCCTTTCATTCAGTCAGTAGCTTCAAACATTTCTGGTATATGAAAAACATGTTTTTCAATGGCAAAAATCAATGAATATTGTAAATGCACAAACAGTAATATCTCCACATTGCAAGGTGCAATTCTGAAATTTTTTGCTTTTTCCTGCTAATCCTAGCATGATAAAGAAGATTCAAAGAGAGTGAGATGCCAGCTCCTTTCATTCAGTCAGTAGCTTCAAACATTTCTGGTATATGAAAAACATGTTTTTCAATGGCAAAAATCAATGAATATTGTAAATGCACAAACAGTAATATCTCCACATTGCACGGTGCAATTCTGAAATTTTTAGCTTTTTCCTGTTAATCCTAGCATGATAAAAGAGAAGATTCAAAGAGAGTGAGATGCCAGCTCCTTTCATTCAGTCAGTAGCTTCAAACATTTCTGGTATATGAAAAACATGTTTTTCAATGGCAAAAATCAATGAATATTGTAAATGCACAAACAGTAATATCTCCACATTGCAAGGTGCAATTCTGAAATTTTTTGCTTTTTCCTGTTAATCCTAGCATGATAAAGAAGATTCAAAGAGAGTGAGATGCCAGCTCCTTTCATTCAGTCAGTAGCTTCAAACATTTCTGGTATATGAAAAACATGTTTTTCAATGGCAAAAATCAATGAATATTGTAAATGCACAAACAGTAATATCTCCACATTGCAAGGTGCAATTCTGAAATTTTTTGCTTTTTCCTGCTAATCCTAGCATGATAAAGAAGATTCAAAGAGAGTGAGATGCCAGCTCCTTTCATTCAGTCAGTAGCTTCAAACATTTCTGGTATATGAAAAACATGTTTTTCAATGGCAAAAATCAATGAATATTGTAAATGCACAAACAGTAATATCTCCACATTGCACGGTGCAATTCTGAAATTTTTAGCTTTTTCCTGTTAATCCTAGCATGATAAAGAAGATTCAAAGAGAGTGAGATGCCAGCTCCTTTCATTCAGTCAGTAGCTTCAAACATTTCTGGTATATGAAAACATGTTTTTCAATGGCAAAAATCAATGAATATTGTAAATGCACAAACAGTAATATCTCCACATTGCAATGTGCAATTCTGAAATTTTTTGCTTTTTCCTGTTAATCCTAGCATGATAAAGAAGATTCAAAGAGAGTGAGATGCCAGCTCCTTTCATTCAGTCAGTAGCTTCAAACATTTCTGGTATATGAAAAACATGTTTTTCAATGGCAAAAATCAATGAATATTGTAAATGCACAAACAGTAATATCTCCACATTGCAAGGTGCAATTCTGAAATTTTTAGCTTTTTCTGCTAATCCTAGCATGATAAAGAAGATTCAAAGAGAGTGAGATGCCAGCTCCTTTCATTCAGTCAGTAGCTTCAAACATTTCTGGTATATGAAAAACATGTTTTTCAATGGCAAAAATCAATGAATATTGTAAATGCACAAACAGTAATATCTCCACATTGCACGGTGCAATTCTGAAATTTTTAGCTTTTTCCTGTTAATCCTAGCATGATAAAGAAGATTCAAAGAGAGTGAGATGCCAGCTCCTTTCATTCAGTCAGTAGCTTCAATCATTTCTGGTATATGAAAAAACATGTTTTTCAATGGCAAAAATCAATGAATATTGTAAATGCACAAACAGTAATTTCTCCGCATTGCAAGGTGCAATTCTGAAATTTTTTGCTTTTTCCTGCTCTCTTAGCATGATAAAGAAGATTCAAAGAGAGTGAGATGCCAGCTCCTTTCATTCAGTCAGTAGCATCAAACATTTCTGGTATATGAATAACATGATGTTTTTCAATGGCAAAAATCAATGAATATTGTAAATGCACAAACAGTAATTTCTTCCGCATTGCAAGGTGCAATTCTGAAATTTTTTGCTTTTTCCTGCTCCTCTTAGCATGATAAAGAAGATTCAAAGAGAGTGAGATGCCAGCTCCTTTCATTCAGTCAGTAGCTTCAAACATTTCTGGTATATGAATAACATGATGTTTTTCAATGGCAAAATCAATGAATATTGTAAATGCACAAACAGTAATTTCTCCGCATTGCAAGGTGCAATTCTGAAATTTTTTGCTTTTTCCTGCTCCTCTTAGCATGATAAAGAAGATTCAAAGAGAGTGAGATGCCAGCTCCTTTCATTCAGTCAGTAGCTTCAAACATTTCTGGTATAGGATAACATGATGTTTTTCAATGGCAAAAATCAATGAATATTGTAAATGCACAAACAGTAATTTCTCCGCATTGCAAGGTGCAATTCTGAAATTTTTTGCTTTTTCCTGCTCCTCTTAGCATGATAAAGAAGATTCAAAGAGAGTGAGATGCCAGCTCCTTTCATTCAGTCAGTAGCTTCAATCATTTCTGGACGTTTTTCAATGGCAAAAATCAATGAATATTGTAAATGCACAAACAGTAATTTCTCCGCATTGCAAGGTGCAATTCTGAAATTTTTTGCTTTTTCCTGCTCCTCTTAGTATGATAAAGAAGATTCAAAGAGAGTGAGATGCCAGCTCCTTTCATTCAGTCAGTAGCTTCAAACATTTCTGGTATATGAATAACATGATGTTTTCAATGGCAAAAATCAATGAATATTGTAAATGCACAAACAGTAATTTCTCCGCATTGCAAGGTGCAATTCTGAAATTTTTTGCTTTTTCCTGCTCCTCTTAGCATGATAAAGAAGATTCAAAGAGAGTGAGATGCCAGCTCCTTTCATTCAGTCAGTAGCTTCAATCATTTCTGGTATATGAATAACATGATGTTTTTCAATGGCAAAAATTAATGAATATTGTAAATGCACAAACAGTAATTTCTCCGCATTGCAAGGTGCAATTCTGAAATTTTTTGCTTTTTCCTGCTCCTCTTAGCATGATAAAGAAGATTCAAAGAGAGTGAGATGCCAGCTCCTTTCATTCAGTCAGTAGCTTCAATCATTTCTGGTATATGAATAACGTTTTTCAATGGCAAAAATCAATGAATATTGTAAATGCACAAACAGTAATTTCTCCGCATTGAAGGTGCAATTCTGAAATTTTTTGCTTTTTCCTGCTCCTCTTAGCATGATAAAGAAGATTCAAAGAGAGTGAGATGCCAGCTCCTTTCATTCAGTCAGTAGCTTCAAACATTTCTGGTATATGAATAACATGATGTTTTTCAATGGCAAAAATCAATGAATATTGTAAATGCACAAACAGTAATTTCTCCGCATTGCAAGGTGCAATTCTGAAATTTTTTGCTTTTTCCTGCTCCTCTTAGCATGATAAAGAAGATTGAAAGTGAGTGAGATGAGAGCTCCTTTCATTCAGTCAGTAGCTTCAATCATTTCTGGACGTTTTTCAATGGCAAAAATCAATGAATATTGTAAATGCACAAACAGTAATTTCTCCGCATTGCAAGGTGCAATTCTGAAATTTTTTGCTTTTTCCTGCTCCTCTTAGCATGATAAAGAAGATTCAAAGAGAGTGAGATGCCAGCTCCTTTCATTCAGTCAGTAGCTTCAATCATTTCTGGACGTTTTTCAATGGCAAAAATCAATGAATATTGTAAATGCACAAACAGTAATTTCTCCGCATTGCAAGGTGCAATTCTGAAATTTTTTGCTTTTTCCTGCTCCTCTTAGCATGATAAAGAAGATTCAAAGAGAGTGAGATGCCAGCTCCTTTCATTCAGTCAGTAGCTTCAATCATTTCTGGACGTTTTTCAATGGCAAAAATCAATGAATATTGTAAATGCACAAACAGTAATATCTCCACATTGCACGGTGCAATTCTGAAATTTTTAGCTTTTTCCTGTTAATCCTAGCATGATAAAGAAGATTCAAAGAGAGTGAGATGCCAGCTCCTTTCATTCAGTCAGTAGCTTCAAACATTTCTGGTATATGAATAACATGATGTTTTTCAATGGCAAAAATCAATGAATATTGTAAATGCACAAACAGTAATATCTCCACATTGCACGGTGCAATTCTGAAATTTTTAGCTTTTTCCTGTTAATCCTAGCATGATAAAGAAGATTCAAAGAGAGTGAGATGCCAGCTCCTTTCATTCAGTCAGTAGCTTCAAACATTTCTGGTATATGAAAAACATGTTTTTCAATGGCAAAAATCAATGAATATTGTATATGCACAAACAGTAATATCTCCACATTGCACGGTGCAATTCTGAAATTTTTAGCTTTTTCCTGTTAATCCTAGCATGATAAAGAAGATTCAAAGAGAGTGAGATGCCAGCTCCTTTCATTCAGTCAGTAGCTTCAAACATTTCTGGTATATGAAAAACATGTTTTTCAATGGCAAAAATCAATGAATATTGTAAATGCACAAACAGTAATATCTCCACATTGCACGGTGCAATTCTGAAATTTTTAGCTTTTTCCTGTTAATCCTAGCATGATAAAGAAGATTCAAAGAGAGTGAGATGCCAGCTCCTTTCATTCAGTCAGTAGCTTCAAACATTTCTGGTATATGAAAAACATGTTTTTCAATGGCAAAAATCAATGAATATTGTAAATGCACAAACAGTAATATCTCCACATTGCACGGTGCATTGCACGGTGCAATTCTGAAATTTTTAGCTTTTTCCTGTTCATCCTAGCATGATAAAGAAGATTCAAAGAGAGTGAGATGCCAGCTCCTTTCATTCAGTCAGTAGCTTCAAACATTTCTGGTATATGAAAAACATGTTTTTCAATGGCAAAAATCAATGAATATTGTAAATGCACAAACAGTAATATCTCCACATTGCAAGGTGCAATTCTGAAATTTTTTGCTTTTTCCTGTTAATCCTAGCATGATAAAGAAGATTCAAAGAGAGTGAGATGCCAGCTCCTTTCATTCAGTCAGTAGCTTCAAACATTTCTGGTATATGAAAAACATGTTTTTCAATGGCAAAAATCAATGAATATTGTAAATGCACAAACAGTAATATCTCCACATTGCAAGGTGCAATTCTGAAATTTTTTGCTTTTTCCTGCTAATCCTAGCATGATAAAGAAGATTCAAAGAGAGTGAGATGCCAGCTCCTTTCATTCAGTCAGTAGCTTCAAACATTTCTGGTATATGAAAAACATGTTTTTCAATGGCAAAAATCAATGAATATTGTAAATGCACAAACAGTAATATCTCCACATTGCACGGTGCAATTCTGAAATTTTTAGCTTTTTCCTGTTAATCCTAGCATGATAAAGAAGATTCAAAGAGAGTGAGATGCCAGCTCCTTTCATTCAGTCAGTAGCTTCAAACATTTCTGGTATATGAAAAACATGTTTTTCAATGGCAAAAATCAATGAATATTGTAAATGCACAAACAGTAATATCTCCACATTGCAAGGTGCAATTCTGAAATTTTTTGCTTTTTCCTGCTAATCCTAGCATGATAAAGAAGATTCAAAGAGAGTGAGATGCCAGCTCCTTTCATTCAGTCAGTAGCTTCAAACATTTCTGGTATATGAAAAACATGTTTTTCAATGGCAAAAATCAATGAATATTGTAAATGCACAAACAGTAATATCTCCACATTGCACGGTGCAATTCTGAAATTTTTAGCTTTTTCCTGTTAATCCTAGCATGATAAAGAAGATTCAAAGAGAGTGAGATGCCAGCTCCTTTCATTCAGTCAGTAGCTTCAAACATTTCTGGTATATGAAAAACATGTTTTTCAATGGCAAAAATCAATGAATATTGTAAATGCACAAACAGTAATATCTCCACATTGCAAGGTGCAATTCTGAAATTTTTTGCTTTTTCCTGTTAATCCTAGCATGATAAAGAAGATTCAAAGAGAGTGAGATGCCAGCTCCTTTCATTCAGTCAGTAGCTTCAAACATTTCTGGTATATGAAAAACATGTTTTTCAATGGCAAAAATCAATGAATATTGTAAATGCACAAACAGTAATATCTCCACATTGCAAGGTGCAATTCTGAAATTTTTTGCTTTTTCCTGCTAATCCTAGCATGATAAAGAAGATTCAAAGAGAGTGAGATGCCAGCTCCTTTCATTCAGTCAGTAGCTTCAAACATTTCTGGTATATGAAAAACATGTTTTTCAATGGCAAAAATCAATGAATATTGTAAATGCACAAACAGTAATATCTCCACATTGCACGGTGCAATTCTGAAATTTTTAGCTTTTTCCTGTTAATCCTAGCATGATAAAGAAGATTCAAAGAGAGTGAGATGCCAGCTCCTTTCATTCAGTCAGTAGCTTCAAACATTTCTGGTATATGAAAAACATGTTTTTCAATGGCAAAAATCAATGAATATTGTAAATGCACAAACAGTAATATCTCCACATTGCAAGGTGCAATTCTGAAATTTTTTGCTTTTTCCTGCTAATCCTAGCATGATAAAGAAGATTCAAAGCGAGTGAGATGCCAGCTCCTTTCATTCAGTCATTAGCTTCAAACATTTCTGGTATATGAAAAACATGTTTTTCAATGGCAAAAATCAATGAATATTGTAAATGCACAAACAGTAATATCTCCACATTGCACGGTGCAATTCTGAAATTTTTAGCTTTTTCCTGTTAATCCTAGCATGATAAAGAAGATTCAAAGAGAGTGAGATGCCAGCTCCTTTCATTCAGTCAGTAGCTTCAAACATTTCTGGTATA
This sequence comes from Phyllobates terribilis, assembly GCF_046119375.1. Classification (NCBI taxonomy): domain Eukaryota; kingdom Metazoa; phylum Chordata; class Amphibia; order Anura; family Dendrobatidae; genus Phyllobates; species Phyllobates terribilis. The sequence goes on along the minus strand of NW_027371062.1, from coordinate 16,661 downwards.
TGAAAAACATGTTTTTCAATGGCAAAAATCAATGAATATTGTAAATGCACAAACAGTAATATCTCCACATTGCAAGGTGCAATTCTGAAATTTTTTGCTTTTTCCTGTTAATCCTAGCATGATAAAGAAGATTCAAAGAGAGTGAGATGCCAGCTCCTTTCATTCAGTCAGTAGCTTCAAACATTTCTGGTATATGAAAAACATGTTTTTCAATGGCAAAAATCAATGAATATTGTAAATGCACAAACAGTAATATCTCCACATTGCAAGGTGCAATTCTGAAATTTTTTGCTTTTTCCTGCTAATCCTAGCATGATAAAGAAGATTCAAAGAGAGTGAGATGCCAGCTCCTTTCATTCAGTCAGTAGCTTCAAACATTTCTGGTATATGAAAAACATGTTTTTCAATGGCAAAAATCAATGAATATTGTAAATGCACAAACAGTAATATCTCCACATTGCACGGTGCAATTCTGAAATTTTTAGCTTTTTCCTGTTAATCCTAGCATGATAAAGATTCAAAGAGAGTGAGATGCCAGCTCCTTTCATTCAGTCAGTAGCTTCAAACATTTCTGGTATATGAAAAACATGTTTTTCAATGGCAAAAATCAATGAATATTGTAAATGCACAAACAGTAATATCTCCACATTGCAAGGTGCAATTCTGAAATTTTTTGCTTTTTCCTGTTAATCCTAGCATGATAAAGAAGATTCAAAGAGAGTGAGATGCCAGCTCCTTTCATTCAGTCAGTAGCTTCAAACATTTCTGGTATATGAAAAACATGTTTTTCAATGGCAAAAATCAATGAATATTGTAAATGCACAAACAGTAATATCTCCACATTGCAAGGTGCAATTCTGAAATTTTTTGCTTTTTCCTGCTAATCCTAGCATGATAAAGAAGATTCAAAGAGAGTGAGATGCCAGCTCCTTTCATTCAGTCAGTAGCTTCAAACATTTCTGGTATATGAAAAACATGTTTTTCAATGGCAAAAATCAATGAATATTGTAAATGCACAAACAGTAATATCTCCACATTGCACGGTGCAATTCTGAAATTTTTAGCTTTTTCCTGTTAATCCTAGCATGATAAAGAAGATTCAAAGAGAGTGAGATGCCAGCTCCTTTCATTCAGTCAGTAGCTTCAAACATTTCTGGTATATGAAAAACATGTTTTTCAATGGCAAAAATCAATGAATATTGTAAATGCACAAACAGTAATATCTCCACATTGCAATGTGCAATTCTGAAATTTTTTGCTTTTTCCTGTTAATCCTAGCATGATAAAGAAGATTCAAAGAGAATGAGATGCCAGCTCCTTTCATTCAGTCAGTAGCTTCAAACATTTCTGGTATATGAAAAACATGTTTTTCAATGGCAAAAATCAATGAATATTGTAAATGCACAAACAGTAATATCTCCACATTGCAAGGTGCAATTCTGAAATTTTTAGCTTTTTCCTGCTAATCCTAGCATGATAAAGAAGATTCAAAGAGAGTGAGATGCCAGCTCCTTTCATTCAGTCAGTAGCTTCAAACATTTCTGGTATATGAAAAACATGTTTTTCAATGGCAAAAATCAATGAATATTGTAAATGCACAAACAGTAATATCTCCACATTGCACGGTGCAATTCTGAAATTTTTAGCTTTTTCCTGTTAATCCTAGCATGATAAAGAAGATTCAAAGAGAGTGAGATGCCAGCTCCTTTCATTCAGTCAGTAGCTTCAATCATTTCTGGACGTTTTTCAATGGCAAAAATCAATGAATATTGTAAATGCACAAACAGTAATTTCTCCGCATTGCAAGGTGCAATTCTGAAATTTTTTGCTTTTTCCTGCTCCTCTTAGCATGATAAAGAAGATTCAAAGAGAGTGAGATGCCAGCTCCTTTCATTCAGTCAGTAGCATCAAACATTTCTGGTATATGAATAACATGATGTTTTTCAATGGCAAAAATCAATGAATATTGTAAATGCACAAACAGTAATTTCTTCGCATTGCAAGGTGCAATTCTGAAATTTTTTGCTTTTTCCTGCTCCTCTTAGCATGATAAAGAAGATTCAAAGAGAGTGAGATGCCAGCTCCTTTCATTCAGTCAGTAGCTTCAAACATTTCTGGTATATGAATAACATGATGTTTTTCAATGGCGGCAAAAATCAATGAATATTGTAAATGCACAAACAGTAATTTCTCCGCATTGCAAGGTGCAATTCTGAAATTTTTTGCTTTTTCCTGCTCCTCTTAGCATGATAAAGAAGATTCAAAGAGAGTGAGATGCCAGCTCCTTTCATTCAGTCAGTAGCTTCAATCATTTCTGGACGTTTTTCAATGGCAAAAATCAATGAATATTGTAAATGCACAAACAGTAATTTCTCCGCATTGCAAGGTGCAATTCTGAAATTTTTTGCTTTTTCCTGCTCCTCTTAGCATGATAAAGAAGATTCAAAGAGAGTGAGATGCCAGCTCCTTTCATTCAGTCAGTAGCTTCAATCATTTCTGGACGTTTTTCAATGGCAAAAATCAATGAATATTGTAAATGCACAAACAGTAATTTCTCCGCATTGCAAGGTGCAATTCTGAAATTTTTTGCTTTTTCCTGCTCCTCTTAGTATGATAAAGAAGATTCAAAGAGAGTGAGATGCCAGCTCCTTTCATTCAGTCAGTAGCTTCAAACATTTCTGGTATATGAATAACATGATGTTTTTCAATGGCAAAAATCAATGAATATTGTAAATGCACAAACAGTAATTTCTCCGCATTGCAAGGTGCAATTCTGAAATTTTTTGCTTTTTCCTGCTCCTCTTAGCATGATAAAGAAGATTCAAAGAGAGTGAGATGCCAGCTCCTTTCATTCAGTCAGTAGCTTCAATCATTTCTGGTATATGAATAACATGATGTTTTTCAATGGCAAAAATTAATGAATATTGTAAATGCACAAACAGTAATTTCTCCGCATTGCAAGGTGCAATTCTGAAATTTTTTGCTTTTTCCTGCTCCTCTTAGCATGATAAAGAAGATTCAAAGAGAGTGAGATGCCAGCTCCTTTCATTCAGTCAGTAGCTTCAATCATTTCTGGACGTTTTTCAATGGCAAAAATCAATGAATATTGTAAATGCACAAACAGTAATTTCTCCGCATTGAAGGTGCAATTCTGAAATTTTTTGCTTTTTCCTGCTCCTCTTAGCATGATAAAGAAGATTCAAAGAGAGTGAGATGCCAGCTCCTTTCATTCAGTCAGTAGCTTCAAACATTTCTGGTATATGAATAACATGATGTTTTTCAATGGCAAAAATCAATGAATATTGTAAATGCACAAACAGTAATTTCTCCGCATTGCAAGGTGCAATTCTGAAATTTTTTGCTTTTTCCTGCTCCTCTTAGCATGATAAAGAAGATTGAAAGAGAGTGAGATGAGAGCTCCTTTCATTCAGTCAGTAGCTTCAATCATTTCTGGACGTTTTTCAATGGCAAAAATCAATGAATATTGTAAATGCACAAACAGTAATTTCTCCGCATTGCAAGGTGCAATTCTGAAATTTTTTGCTTTTTCCTGCTCCTCTTAGCATGATAAAGAAGATTCAAAGAGAGTGAGATGCCAGCTCCTTTCATTCAGTCAGTAGCTTCAATCATTTCTGGACGTTTTTCAATGGCAAAAATCAATGAATATTGTAAATGCACAAACAGTAATTTCTCCGCATTGCAAGGTGCAATTCTGAAATTTTTTGCTTTTTCCTGCTCCTCTTAGCATGATAAAGAAGATTCAAAGAGAGTGAGATGCCAGCTCCTTTCATTCAGTCAGTAGCTTCAATCATTTCTGGTATATGAATAACATGATGTTTTTCAATGGCAAAAATCAATGAATATTGTAAATGCACAAACAGTAATATCTCCACATTGCACGGTGCAATTCTGAAATTTTTAGCTTTTTCCTGTTAATCCTAGCATGATAAAGAAGATTCAAAGAGAGTGAGATGCCAGCTCCTTTCATTCAGTCAGTAGCTTCAAACATTTCTGGTATATGAAAAACATGTTTTTCAATGGCAAAAATCAATGAATATTGTATATGCACAAACAGTAATATCTCCACATTGCACGGTGCAATTCTGAAATTTTTAGCTTTTTCCTGTTAATCCTAGCATGATAAAGAAGATTCAAAGAGAGTGAGATGCCAGCTCCTTTCATTCAGTCAGTAGCTTCAAACATTTCTGGTATATGAAAAACATGTTTTTCAATGGCAAAAATCAATGAATATTGTAAATGCACAAACAGTAATATCTCCACATTGCACGGTGCAATTCTGAAATTTTTAGCTTTTTCCTGTTAATCCTAGCATGATAAAGAAGATTCAAAGAGAGTGAGATGCCAGCTCCTTTCATTCAGTCAGTAGCTTCAAACATTTCTGGTATATGAAAAACATGTTTTTCAATGGCAAAAATCAATGAATATTGTAAATGCACAAACAGTAATATCTCCACATTGCAAGGTGCAATTCTGAAATTTTTTGCTTTTTCCTGTTAATCCTAGCATGATAAAGAAGATTCAAAGAGAGTGAGATGCCAGCTCCTTTCATTCAGTCAGTAGCTTCAAACATTTCTGGTATATGAAAAACATGTTTTTCAATGGCAAAAATCAATGAATATTGTAAATGCACAAACAGTAATATCTCCACATTGCAAGGTGCAATTCTGAAATTTTTTGCTTTTTCCTGCTAATCCTAGCATGATAAAGAAGATTCAAAGAGAGTGAGATGCCAGCTCCTTTCATTCAGTCAGTAGCTTCAAACATTTCTGGTATATGAAAAACATGTTTTTCAATGGCAAAAATCAATGAATATTGTAAATGCACAAACAGTAATATCTCCACATTGCACGGTGCAATTCTGAAATTTTTAGCTTTTTCCTGTTAATCCTAGCATGATAAAGAAGATTCAAAGAGAGTGAGATGCCAGCTCCTTTCATTCAGTCAGTAGCTTCAATCATTTCTGGACGTTTTTCAATGGCAAAAATCAATGAATATTGTAAATGCACAAACAGTAATTTCTCCGCATTGCAAGGTGCAATTCTGAAATTTTTTGCTTTTTCCTGCTCCTCTTAGCATGATAAAGAAGATTCAAAGAGAGTGAGATGCCAGCTCCTTTCATTCAGTCAGTAGCATCAAACATTTCTGGTATATGAATAACATGATGTTTTTCAATGGCAAAAATCAATGAATATTGTAAATGCACAAACAGTAATTTCTTCGCATTGCAAGGTGCAATTCTGAAATTTTTTGCTTTTTCCTGCTCCTCTTAGCATGATAAAGAAGATTCAAAGAGAGTGAGATGCCAGCTCCTTTCATTCAGTCAGTAGCTTCAAACATTTCTGGTATATGAATAACATGATGTTTTTCAATGGCGGCAAAAATCAATGAATATTGTAAATGCACAAACAGTAATTTCTCCGCATTGCAAGGTGCAATTCTGAAATTTTTTGCTTTTTCCTGCTCCTCTTAGCATGATAAAGAAGATTCAAAGAGAGTGAGATGCCAGCTCCTTTCATTCAGTCAGTAGCTTCAATCATTTCTGGACGTTTTTCAATGGCAAAAATCAATGAATATTGTAAATGCACAAACAGTAATTTCTCCGCATTGCAAGGTGCAATTCTGAAATTTTTTGCTTTTTCCTGCTCCTCTTAGCATGATAAAGAAGATTCAAAGAGAGTGAGATGCCAGCTCCTTTCATTCAGTCAGTAGCTTCAATCATTTCTGGACGTTTTTCAATGGCAAAAATCAATGAATATTGTAAATGCACAAACAGTAATTTCTCCGCATTGCAAGGTGCAATTCTGAAATTTTTTGCTTTTTCCTGCTCCTCTTAGTATGATAAAGAAGATTCAAAGAGAGTGAGATGCCAGCTCCTTTCATTCAGTCAGTAGCTTCAAACATTTCTGGTATATGAATAACATGATGTTTTTCAATGGCAAAAATCAATGAATATTGTAAATGCACAAACAGTAATTTCTCCACATTGCAAGGTGCAATTCTGAAATTTTTTGCTTTTTCCTGCTCCTCTTAGCATGATAAAGAAGATTGAAAGAGAGTGAGATGAGAGCTCCTTTCATTCAGTCAGTAGCTTCAATCATTTCTGGACGTTTTTCAATGGCAAAAATCAATGAATATTGTAAATGCACAAACAGTAATTTCTCCGCATTGCAAGGTGCAATTCTGAAATTTTTTGCTTTTTCCTGCTCCTCTTAGCATGATAAAGAAGATTCAAAGAGAGTGAGATGCCAGCTCCTTTCATTCAGTCAGTAGCTTCAATCATTTCTGGACGTTTTTCAATGGCAAAAATCAATGAATATTGTAAATGCACAAACAGTAATTTCTCCGCATTGCAAGGTGCAATTCTGAAATTTTTTGCTTTTTCCTGCTCCTCTTAGCATGATAAAGAAGATTCAAGGAGAGTGAGATGCCAGCTCCTTTCATTCAGTCAGTAGCTTCAATCATTTCTGGTATATGAATAACATGATGTTTTTCAATGGCAAAAATCAATGAATATTGTAAATGCACAAACAGTAATATCTCCACATTGCACGGTGCAATTCTGAAATTTTTAGCTTTTTCCTGTTAATCCTAGCATGATAAAGAAGATTCAAAGAGAGTGAGATGCCAGCTCCTTTCATTCAGTCAGTAGCTTCAAACATTTCTGGTATATGAAAAACATGTTTTTCAATGGCAAAAATCAATGAATATTGTAAATGCACAAACAGTAATATCTCCACATTGCACGGTGCAATTCTGAAATTTTTAGCTTTTTCCTGTTAATCCTAGCATGATAAAGAAGATTCAAAGAGAGTGAGATGCCAGCTCCTTTCATTCAGTCAGTAGCTTCAAACATTTCTGGTATATGAAAAACATGTTTTTCAATGGCAAAAATCAATGAATATTGTAAATGCACAAACAGTAATATCTCCACATTGCAAGGTGCAATTCTGAAATTTTTTGCCTTTTCCTGCTAATCCTAGCATGATAAAGAAGATTCAAAGAGAGTGAGATGCCAGCTCCTTTCATTCAGTCAGTAGCTTCAAACATTTCTGGTATATGAAAAACATGTTTTTCAATGGCAAAAATCAATGAATATTGTAAATGCACAAACAGTAATATCTCCACATTGCACGGTGCAATTCTGAAATTTTTAGCTTTTTCCTGTTAATCCTAGCATGATAAAGAAGATTCAAAGAGAGTGAGATGCCAGCTCCTTTCATTCAGTCAGTAGCTTCAAACATTTCTGGTATATGAAAAACATGTTTTTCAATGGCAAAAATCAATGAATATTGTAAATGCACAAACAGTAATATCTCCACATTGCAAGGTGCAATTCTGAAATTTTTTGCTTTTTCCTGTTAATCCTAGCATGATAAAGAAGATTCAAAGAGAGTGAGATGCCAGCTCCTTTCATTCAGTCAGTAGCTTCAAACATTTCTGGTATATGAAAAACATGTTTTTCAATGGCAAAAATCAATGAATATTGTAAATGCACAAACAGTAATATCTCCACATTGCAAGGTGCAATTCTGAAATTTTTTGCTTTTTCCTGCTAATCATAGCATGATAAAGAAGATTCAAAGAGAGTGAGATGCCAGCTCCTTTCATTCAGTCAGTAGCTTCAAACATTTCTGGTATATGAAAAACATGTTTTTCAATGGCAAAAATCAATGAATATTGTAAATGCACAAACAGTACTATCTCCACATTGCACGGTGCAATTCTGAAATTTTTAGCTTTTTCCTGTTAATCCTAGCATGATAAAGAAGATTCAAAGAGAGTGAGATGCCAGCTCCTTTCATTCAGTCAGTAGCTTCAAACATTTCTGGTATATGAAAAACATGTTTTTCAATGGCAAAAATCAATGAATATTGTAAATGCACAAACAGTAATATCTCCACATTGCAAGGTGCAATTCTGAAATTTTTTGCTTTTTCCTGCTAATCCTAGCATGATAAAGAAGATTCAAAGAGAGTGAGATGCCAGCTCCTTTCATTCAGTCAGTAGCTTCAAACATTTCTGGTATATGAAAAACATGTTTTTCAATGGCAAAAATCAATGAATATTGTAAATGCACAAACAGTAATATCTCCACATTGCAAGGTGCAATTCTGAAATTTTTTGCTTTTTCCTGCTAATCCTAGCATGATAAAGAAGATTCAAAGAGAGTGAGATGCCAGCTCCTTTCATTCAGTCAGTAGCTTCAAACATTTCTGGTATATGAAAAACATGTTTTTCAATGGCAAAAATCAATGAATATTGTAAATGCACAAACAGTAATATCTCCACATTGCACGGTGCAACTCTGAAATTTTTAGCTTTTTCCTGTTAATCCTAGCATGATAAAGAAGATTCAAAGAGAGTGAGATGCCAGCTCCTTTCATTCAGTCAGTAGCTTCAAACATTTCTGGTATATGAAAAACATGTTTTTCAATGGCAAAAATCAATGAATATTGTAAATGCACAAACAGTAATATCTCCACATTGCAAGGTGCAATTCTGAAATTTTTTGCTTTTTCCTGTTAATCCTAGCATGATAAAGAAGATTCAAAGAGAGTGAGATGCCAGCTCCTTTCATTCAGTCAGTAGCTTCAAACATTTCTGGTATATGAAAAACATGTTTTTCAATGGCAAAAATCAATGAATATTGTAAATGCACAAACAGTAATATCTCCACATTGCAAGGTGCAATTCTGAAATTTTTTGCTTTTTCCTGCTAATCCTAGCATGATAAAGAAGATTCAAAGAGAGTGAGATGCCAGCTCCTTTCATTCAGTCAGTAGCTTCAAACATTTCTGGTATATGAAAAACATGTTTTTCAATGGCAAAAATCAATGAATATTGTAAATGCACAAACAGTAATATCTCCACATTGCACGGTGCAATTCTGAAATTTTTAGCTTTTTCCTGTTAATCCTAGCATGATAAAGAAGATTCAAAGAGAGTGAGATGCCAGCTCCTTTCATTCAGTCAGTAGCTTCAAACATTTCTGGTATATGAAAAACATGTTTTTCAATGGCAAAAATCAATGAATATTGTAAATGCACAAACAGTAATATCTCCACATTGCAAGGTGCAATTCTGAAATTTTTTGCTTTTTCCTGCTAATCCTAGCATGATAAAGAAGATTCAAAGAGAGTGAGATGCCAGCTCCTTTCATTCAGTCAGTAGCTTCAAACATTTCTGGTATATGAAAAACATGTTTTTTAATGGCAAAAATCAATGAATATTGTAAATGCACAAACAGTAATATCTCCACATTGCACGGTGCAATTCTGAAATTTTTAGCTTTTTCCTGTTAATCCTAGCATGATAAAGAAGATTCAAAGAAAGTGAGATGCCAGCTCCTTTCATTCAGTCAGTAGCTTCAAACATTTCTGGTATATGAAAAACATGTTTTTCAATGGCAAAAATCAATGAATATTGTAAATGCACAAACAGTAATATCTCCACATTGCAAGGTGCAATTCTGAAATTTTTTGCTTTTTCCTGTTAATCCTAGCATGATAAAGAAGATTCAAAGAGAGTGAGATGCCAGCTCCTTTCATTCAGTCAGTAGCTTCAAACATTTCTGGTATATGAAAAACATGTTTTTCAATGGCAAAAATCAATGAATATTGTAAATGCACAAACAGTAATATCTCCACATTGCAAGGTGCAATTCTGAAATTTTTTGCTTTTTCCTGCTAATCCTAGCATGATAAAAAAGATTCAAAGAGAGTGAGATTCCAGCTCCTTTCATTCAGTCAGTAGCTTCAAACATTTCTGGTATATGAAAAACATGTTTTTCAATGGCAAAAATCAATGAATATTGTAAATGCACAAACAGTAATATCTCCACATTGCACGGTGCAATTCTGAAATTTTTAGCTTTTTCCTGTTAATCCTAGCATGATAAAGAAGATTCAAAGAGAGTGAGATGCCAGCTCCTTTCATTCAGTCAGTAGCTTCAAACATTTCTGGTATATGAAAAACATGTTTTTCAATGGCAAAAATCAATGAATATTGTAAATGCACAAACAGTAATATCTCCACATTGCAAGGTGCAATTCTGAAATTTTTTGCTTTTTCCTGCTAATCCTAGCATGATAAAGAAGATTCAAAGAGAGTGAGATGCCAGCTCCTTTCATTCAGTCAGTAGCTTCAAACATTTCTGGTATATGAAAAACATGTTTTTCAATGGCAAAAATCAATGAATATTGTAAATGCACAAACAGTAATATCTCCACATTGCACGGTGCAATTCTGAAATTTTTAGCTTTTTCCTGTTAATCCTAGCATGATAAAGAAGATTCAAAGAGAGTGAGATGCCAGCTCCTTTCATTCAGTCAGTAGCTTCAAACATTTCTGGTATATGAAAAACATGTTTTTCAATGGCAAAAATCAATGAATATTGTAAATGCACAAACAGTAATATCTCCACATTGCAAGGTGCAATTCTGAAATTTTTTGCTTTTTCCTGTTAATCCTAGCATGATAAAGAAGATTCAAAGAGAGTGAGATGCCAGCTCCTTTCATTCAGTCAGTAGCTTCAAACATTTCTGGTATATGAAAAACATGTTTTTCAATGGCAAAAATCAATGAATATTGTAAATGCACAAACAGTAATATCTCCACATTGCAAGGTGCAATTCTGAAATTTTTTGCTTTTTCCTGCTAATCCTAGCATGATAAAGAAGATTCAAAGAGAGTGAGATGCCAGCTCCTTTCATTCAGTCAGTAGCTTCAAACATTTCTGGTATATGAAAAACATGTTTTTCAATGGCAAAAATCAATGAATATTGTAAATGCACAAACAGTAATATCTCCACATTGCACGGTGCAATTCTGAAATTTTTAGCTTTTTCCTGTTAATCCTAGCATGATAAAGAAGATTCAAAGAGAGTGAGATGCCAGCTCCTTTCATTCAGTCAGTAGCTTCAAACATTTCTGGTATATGAAAAACATGTTTTTCAATGGCAAAAATCAATGAATATTGTAAATGCACAAACAGTAATATCTCCACATTGCAAGGTGCAATTCTGAAATTTTTTGCTTTTTCCTGCTAATCCTAGCATGATAAAGAAGATTCAAAGAGAGTGAGATGCCAGCTCCTTTCATTCAGTCAGTAGCTTCAAACATTTCTGGTATATGAAAAACATGTTTTTCAATGGCAAAAATCAATGAATATTGTAAATGCACAAACAGTAATATCTCCACATTGCACGGTGCAATTCTGAAATTTTTAGCTTTTTCCTGTTAATCCTAGCATGATAAAGATTCAAAGAGAGTGAGATGCCAGCTCCTTTCATTCAGTCAGTAGCTTCAAACATTTCTGGTATATGAAAAACATGTTTTTCAATGGCAAAAATCAATGAATATTGTAAATGCACAAACAGTAATATCTCCACATTGCAAGGTGCAATTCTGAAATTTTTTGCTTTTTCCTGTTAATCCTAGCATGATAAAGAAGATTCAAAGAGAGTGAGATGCCAGCTCCTTTCATTCAGTCAGTAGCTTCAAACATTTCTGGTATATGAAAAACATGTTTTTCAATGGCAAAAATCAATGAATATTGTAAATGCACAAACAGTAATATCTCCACATTGCAAGGTGCAATTCTGAAATTTTTTGCTTTTTCCTGCTAATCCTAGCATGATAAAGAAGATTCAAAGAGAGTGAGATGCCAGCTCCTTTCATTCAGTCAGTAGCTTCAAACATTTCTGGTATATGAAAAACATGTTTTTCAATGGCAAAAATCAATGAATATTGTAAATGCACAAACAGTAATATCTCCACATTGCACGGTGCAATTCTGAAATTTTTAGCTTTTTCCTGTTAATCCTAGCATGATAAAGAAGATTCAAAGAGAGTGAGATGCCAGCTCCTTTCATTCAGTCAGTAGCTTCAAACATTTCTGGTATATGAAAAACATGTTTTTCAATGGCAAAAATCAATGAATATTGTAAATGCACAAACAGTAATATCTCCACATTGCAAGGTGCAATTCTGAAATTTTTTGCTTTTTCCTGCTAATCCTAGCATGATAAAGAAGATTCAAAGAGAGTGAGATGCCAGCTCCTTTCATTCAGTCAGTAGCTTCAAACATTTCTGGTATATGAAAAACGTTTTTCAATGGCAAAAATCAATGAATATTGTAAATGCACAAACAGTAATATCTCCACATTGCACGGTGCAATTCTGAAATTTTTAGCTTTTTCCTGTTAATCCTAGCATGATAAAGAAGATTCAAAGAGAGTGAGATGCCAGCTCCTTTCATTCAGTCATTAGCTTCAAACATTTCTGGTATATGAAAAACATGTTTTTCAATGGCAAAAATCAATGAATATTGTAAATGCACAAACAGTAATATCTCCACATTGCACGGTGCAATTCTGAAATTTTTAGCTTTTTCCTGTTAATCCTAGCATGATAAAGAAGATTCAAAGAGAGTGAGATGCCAGCTCCTTTCATTCAGTCAGTAGCTTCAAACATTTCTGGTATATGAAAAACATGTTTTTCAATGGCAAAAATCAATGAATATTGTAAATGCACAAACAGTAATATCTCCACATTGCAAGGTGCAATTCTGAAATTTTTTGCTTTTTCCTGTTAATCCTAGCATGATAAAGAAGATTCAAAGAGAGTGAGATGCCAGCTCCTTTCATTCAGTCAGTAGCTTCAAACATTTCTGGTATATGAAAAACATGTTTTTCAATGGCAAAAATCAATGAATATTGTAAATGCACAAACAGTAATATCTCCACATTGCAAGGTGCAATTCTGAAATTTTTTGCTTTTTCCTGCTAATCCTAGCATGATAAAGAAGATTCAAAGAGAGTGAGATGCCAGCTCCTTTCATTCAGTCAGTAGCTTCAAACATTTCTGGTATATGAAAAACATGTTTTTCAATGGCAAAAATCAATGAATATTGTAAATGCACAAACAGTAATATCTCCACATTGCACGGTGCAATTCTGAAATTTTTAGCTTTTTCCTGTTAATCCTAGCATGATAAAGAAGATTCAAAGAGAGTGAGATGCCAGCTCCTTTCATTCAGTCAGTAGCTTCAAACATTTCTGGTATATGAAAAACATGTTTTTCAATGGCAAAAATCAATGAATATTGTAAATGCACAAACAGTAATATCTCCACATTGCAAGGTGCAATTCTGAAATTTTTTGCTTTTTCCTGCTAATCCTAGCATGATAAAGAAGATTCAAAGAGAGTGAGATGCCAGCTCCTTTCATTCAGTCAGTAGCTTCAAACATTTCTGGTATATGAAAAACATGTTTTTCAATGGCAAAAATCAATGAATATTGTAAATGCACAAACAGTAATATCTCCACATTGCACGGTGCAATTCTGAAATTTTTAGCTTTTTCCTGTTAATCCTAGCATGATAAAGAAGGTTCAAAGAGAGTGAGATGCCAGCTCCTTTCATTCAGTCAGTAGCTTCAAACATTTCTGGTATATGAAAAACATGTTTTTCAATGGCAAAAATCAATGAATATTGTAAATGCACAAACAGTAATATCTCCACATTGCAAGGTGCAATTCTGAAATTTTTTGCTTTTTCCTGCTAATCCTAGCATGATAAAGAAGATTCAAAGAGAGTGAGATGCCAGCTCCTTTCATTCAGTCAGTAGCTTCAAACATTTCTGGTATATGAAAAACATGTTTTTCAATGGCAAAAATCAATGAATATTGTAAATGCACAAACAGTAATATCTCCACATTGCACGGTGCAATTCTGAAATTTTTAGCTTTTTCCTGTTAATCCTAGCATGATAAAGAAGATTCAAAGAGAGTGAGATGCCAGCTCCTTTCATTCAGTCAGTAGCTTCAAACATTTCTGGTATATGAAAAACATGTTTTTCAATGGCAAAAATCAATGAATATTGTAAATGCACAAACAGTAATATCTCCACATTGCAAGGTGCAATTCTGAAATTTTTTGCTTTTTCCTGCTAATCCTAGCATGATAAAGAAGATTCAAAGAGAGTGAGATGCCAGCTCCTTTCATTCAGTCAGAAGCTTCAAACATTTCTGGTATATGAAAAACATGTTTTTCAATGGCAAAAATCAATGAATATTGTAAATGCACAAACAGTAATATCTCCACATTGCACGGTGCAATTCTGAAATTTTTAGCTTTTTCCTGTTAATCCTAGCATGATAAAGAAGATTCAAAGAGAGTGAGATGCCAGCTCCTTTCATTCAGTCAGTAGCTTCAAACATTTCTGGTATATGAAAAACATGTTTTTCAATGGCAAAAATCAATGAATATTGTAAATGCACAAACAGTAATATCTCCACATTGCAAGGTGCAATTCTGAAATTTTTTGCTTTTTCCTGCTAATCCTAGCATGATAAAGAAGATTCAAAGAGAGTGAGATGCCAGCTCCTTTCATTCAGTCAGTAGCTTCAAACATTTCTGGTATATGAAAAACATGTTTTTCAATGGCAAAAATCAATGAATATTGTAAATGCACAAACAGTAATATCTCCACATTGCACGGTGCAATTCTGAAATTTTTAGCTTTTTCCTGTTAATCCTAGCATGATAAAGAAGATTCAAAGAGAGTGAGATGCCAGCTCCTTTGATTCAGTCAGTAGCTTCAAACATTTCTGGTATATGAAAAACATGTTTTTCAATGGCAAAAATCAATGAATATTGTAAATGCACAAACAGTAATATCTCCACATTGCAAGGTGCAATTCTGAAATTTTTTGCTTTTTCCTGTTAATCCTAGCATGATAAAGAAGATTCAAAGAGAGTGAGATGCCAGCTCCTTTCATTCAGTCAGTAGCTTCAAACATTTCTGGTATATGAAAAACATGTTTTTCAATGGCAAAAATCAATGAATATTGTAAATGCACAAACAGTAATATCTCCACATTGCAAGGTGCAATTCTGAAATTTTTTGCTTTTTCCTGCTAATCCTAGCATGATAAAGAAGATTCAAAGAGAGTGAGATGCCAGCTCCTTTCATTCAGTCAGTAGCTTCAAACATTTCTGGTATATGAAAAACATGTTTTTCAATGGCAAAAATCAATGAATATTGTAAATGCACAAACAGTAATATCTCCACATTGCAAGGTGCAATTCTGAAATTTTTTGCTTTTTCCTGCTAATCCTAGCATGATAAAGAAGATTCAAAGAGAGTGAGATGCCAGCTCCTTTCATTCAGTCAGTAGCTTCAAACATTTCTGGTATATGAAAAACATGTTTTTCAATGGCAAAAATCAATGAATATTGTAAATGCACAAACAGTAATATCTCCACATTGCACGGTGCAATTCTGAAATTTTTAGCTTTTTCCTGTTAATCCTAGCATGATAAAGAAGATTCAAAGAGAGTGAGATGCCAGCTCCTTTCATTCAGTCAGTAGCTTCAAACATTTCTGGTATATGAAAAACATGTTTTTCAATGGCAAAAATCAATGAATATTGTAAATGCACAAACAGTAATATCTCCACATTGCAAGGTGCAATTCTGAAATTTTTTGCTTTTTCCTGCTAATCCTAGCATGATAAAGAAGATTCAAAGAGAGTGAGATGCCAGCTCCTTTCATTCAGTCAGTAGCTTCAAACATTTCTGGTATATGAAAAACATGTTTTTCAATGGCAAAAATCAATGAATATTGTAAATGCACAAACAGTAATATCTCCACATTGCACGGTGCAATTCTGAAATTTTTAGCTTTTTCCTGTTAATCCTAGCATGATAAAGAAGATTCAAAGAGAGTGAGATGCCAGCTCCTTTCATTCAGTCAGTAGCTTCAAACATTTCTGGTATATGAAAAACATGTTTTTCAATGGCAAAAATCAATGAATATTGTAAATGCACAAACAGTAATATCTCCACATTGCAAGGTGCAATTCTGAAATTTTTTGCTTTTTCCTGTTAATCCTAGCATGATAAAGAAGATTCAAAGAGAGTGAGATGCCAGCTCCTTTCATTCAGTCAGTAGCTTCAAACATTTCTGGTATATGAAAAACATGTTTTTCAATGGCAAAAATCAATGAATATTGTAAATGCACAAACAGTAATATCTCCACATTGCAAGGTGCAATTCTGAAATTTTTTGCTTTTTCCTGCTAATCCTAGCATGATAAAGAAGATTCAAAGAGAGTGAGATGCCAGCTCCTTTCATTCAGTCAGTAGCTTCAAACATTTCTGGTATATGAAAAACATGTTTTTCAATGGCAAAAATCAATGAATATTGTAAATGCACAAACAGTAATATCTCCACATTGCACGGTGCAATTCTGAAATTTTTAGCTTTTTCCTGTTAATCCTAGCATGATAAAGAAGATTCAAAGAGAGTGAGATGCCAGCTCCTTTCATTCAGTCAGTAGCTTCAAACATTTCTGGTATATGAAAAACATGTTTTTCAATGGCAAAAATCAATGAATATTGTAAATGCACAAACAGTAATATCTCCACATTGCAAGGTGCAATTCTGAAATTTTTTGCTTTTTCCTGCTAATCCTAGCATGATAAAGAAGATTCAAAGAGAGTGAGATGCCAGCTCCTTTCATTCAGTCAGTAGCTTCAAACATTTCTGGTATATGAAAAACATGTTTTTCAATGGCAAAAATCAATGAATATTGTAAATGCACAAACAGTAATATCTCCACATTGCACGGTGCAA
>NW_027371061.1:0-31052 GCF_046119375.1 Phyllobates terribilis | reverse complement strand
CTAGCATGATAAAGAAGATTCAAAGAGAGTGAGATGCCAGCTCCTTTCATTCAGTCAGTAGCTTCAAACATTTCTGGTATATGAAAAACATGTTTTTCAATGGCAAAAATCAATGAATATTGTAAATGCACAAACAGTAATATCTCCACATTGCAAGGTGCAATTCTGAAATTTTTTGCTTTTTCCTGCTAATCCTAGCATGATAAAGAAGATTCAAAGAGAGTGAGATGCCAGCTCCTTTCATTCAGTCAGTAGCTTCAAACATTTCTGGTAAATGACGTTTTTCAATGGCAAAAATCAATGAATATTGTAAATGCACAAACAGTAATATCTCCACATTGCAAGGTGCAATTCTGAAATTTTTTGCTTTTTCCTGTTAATCCTAGCATGATAAAGAAGATTCAAAGAGAGTGAGATGCCAGCTCCTTTCATTCAGTCAGTAGCTTCAAACATTTCTGGTATATGAAAAACATGTTTTTCAATGGCAAAAATCAATGAATATTGTAAATGCACAAACAGTAATATCTCCACATTGCAAGGTGCAATTCTGAAATTTTTTGCTTTTTCCTGCTAATCCTAGCATGATAAAGAAGATTCAAAGAGAGTGAGATGCCAGCTCCTTTCATTCAGTCAGTAGCTTCAAACATTTCTGGTATATGAAAAACATGTTTTTCAATGGCAAAAATCAATGAATATTGTAAATGCACAAACAGTAATATCTCCACATTGCAAGGTGCAATTCTGAAATTTTTTGCTTTTTCCTGCTAATCCTAGCATGATAAAGAAGATTCAAAGAGAGTGAGATGCCAGCTCCTTTCATTCAGTCAGTAGCTTCAAACATTTCTGGTATATGAAAAACATGTTTTTCAATGGCAAAAATCAATGAATATTGTAAATGCACAAACAGTAATATCTCCACATTGCAAGGTGCAATTCTGAAATTTTTTGCTTTTTCCTGCTAATCCTAGCATGATAAAGAAGATTCAAAGAGAGTGAGATGCCAGCTCCTTTCATTCAGTCAGTAGCTTCAAACATTTCTGGTATATGAAAAACGTTTTTCAATGGCAAAAATCAATGAATATTGTAAATGCACAAACAGTAATATCTCCACATTGCAAGGTGCAATTCTGAAATTTTTTGCTTTTTCCTGCTAATCCTAGCATGATAAAGAAGATTCAAAGAGAGTGAGATGCCAGCTCCTTTCATTCAGTCAGTAGCTTCAAACATTTCTGGATGTTTTTCAATGGCAAAAATCAATGAATATTGTAAATGCACAAACAGTAATATCTCCACATTGCAAGGTGCAATTCTGAAATTTTTTGCTTTTTCCTGCTAATCCTAGCAGGATAAAGAAGATTCAAAGAGAGTGAGATGCCAGCTCCTTTCATTCAGTCAGTAGCTTCAAACATTTCTGGTATATGAAAAACATGTTTTTCAATGGCAAAAATCAATGAATATTGTAAATGCACAAACAGTAATATCTCCACATTGCAAGGTGCAATTCTGAAATTTTTTGCTTTTTCCTGCTAATCCTAGCAGGATAAAGAAGATTCAAAGAGAGTGAGATGCCAGCTCCTTTCATTCAGTCAGTAGCTTCAAACATTTCTGGTATATGAAAAACATGTTTTTCAATGGCAAAAATCAATGAATATTGTAAATGCACAAACAGTAATATCTCCACATTGCAAGGTGCAATTCTGAAATTTTTTGCTTTTTCCTGCTAATCCTAGCAGGATAAAGAAGATTCAAAGAGAGTGAGATGTCAGCTCCTTTCATTCAGTCAGTAGCTTCAAACATTTCTGGTATATGAAAAACATGTTTTTCAATGGCAAAAATCAATGAATATTGTAAATGCACAAACAGTAATATCTCCACATTGCAAGGTGCAATTCTGAAATTTTTTGCTTTTTCCTGTTAATCCTAGCATGATAAAGAAGATTCAAAGAGAGTGAGATGCCAGCTCCTTTCATTCAGTCAGTAGCTTCAAACATTTCTGGTATATGAAAAACATGTTTTTCAATGGCAAAAATCAATGAATATTGTAAATGCACAAACAGTAATATCTCCACATTGCAAGGTGCAATTCTGAAATTTTTTGCTTTTTCCTGCTAATCCTAGCATGATAAAGAAGATTCAAAGAGAGTGAGATGCCAGCTCCTTTCATTCAGTCAGTAGCTTCAAACATTTCTGGACGTTTTTCAATGGCAAAAATCAATGAATATTGTAAATGCACAAACAGTAATATCTCCACATTGCAAGGTGCAATTCTGAAATTTTTTGCTTTTTCCTGTTAATCCTAGCATGATAAAGAAGATTCAAAGAGAGTGAGATGCCAGCTCCTTTCATTCAGTCAGTAGCTTCAAACATTTCTGGTATATGAAAAACATGTTTTTCAATGGCAAAAATCAATGAATATTGTAAATGCACAAACAGTAATATCTCCACATTGCAAGGTGCAATTCTGAAATTTTTTGCTTTTTCCTGCTAATCCTAGCATGATAAAGAAGATTCAAAGAGAGTGAGATGCCAGCTCCTTTCATTCAGTCAGTAGCTTCAAACATTTCTGGTATATGAAAAACATGTTTTCAATGGCAAAAATCAATGAATATTGTAAATGCACAAACAGTAATATCTCCACATTGCAAGGTGCAATTCTGAAATTTTTTGCTTTTTCCTGCTAATCCTAGCATGATAAAGAAGATTCAAAGAGAGTGAGATGCCAGCTCCTTTCATTCAGTCAGTAGCTTCAAACATTTCTGGTATATGAAAAACATGTTTTTCAATGGCAAAAATCAATGAATATTGTAAATGCACAAACAGTAATATCTCCACATTGCAAGGTGCAATTCTGAAATTTTTTGCTTTTTCCTGCTAATCCTAGCATGATAAAGAAGATTCAAAGAGAGTGAGATGCCAGCTCCTTTCATTCAGTCAGTAGCTTCAAACATTTCTGGTATATGAAAAACGTTTTTCAATGGCAAAAATCAATGAATATTGTAAATGCACAAACAGTAATATCTCCACATTGCAAGGTGCAATTCTGAAATTTTTTGCTTTTTCCTGCTAATCCTAGCATGATAAAGAAGATTCAAAGAGAGTGAGATGCCAGCTCCTTTCATTCAGTCAGTAGCTTCAAACATTTCTGGAAGATGTTTTTCAATGGCAAAAATCAATGAATATTGTAAATGCACAAACAGTAATATCTCCACATTGCAAGGTGCAATTCTGAAATTTTTTGCTTTTTCCTGCTAATCCTAGCAGGATAAAGAAGATTCAAAGAGAGTGAGATGCCAGCTCCTTTCATTCAGTCAGTAGCTTCAAACATTTCTGGTATATGAAAAACATGTTTTTCAATGGCAAAAATCAATGAATATTGTAAATGCACAAACAGTAATATCTCCACATTGCAAGGTGCAATTCTGAAATTTTTTGCTTTTTCCTGCTAATCCTAGCAGGATAAAGAAGATTCAAAGAGAGTGAGATGCCAGCTCCTTTCATTCAGTCAGTAGCTTCAAACATTTCTGGTATATGAAAAACATGTTTTTCAATGGCAAAAATCAATGAATATTGTAAATGCACAAACAGTAATATCTCCACATTGCAAGGTGCAATTCTGAAATTTTTTGCTTTTTCCTGCTAATCCTAGCAGGATAAAGAAGATTCAAAGAGAGTGAGATGCCAGCTCCTTTCATTCAGTCAGTAGCTTCAAACATTTCTGGTATATGAAAAACATGTTTTTCAATGGCAAAAATCAATGAATATTGTAAATGCACAAACAGTAATATCTCCACATTGCAAGGTGCAATTCTGAAATTTTTTGCTTTTTCCTGCTAATCCTAGCAGGATAAAGAAGATTCAAAGAGAGTGAGATGCCAGCTCCTTTCATTCAGTCAGTAGCTTCAAACATTTCTGGTATATGAAAAACATGTTTTTCAATGGCAAAAATCAATGAATATTGTAAATGCACAAACAGTAATATCTCCACATTGCAAGGTGCAATTCTGAAATTTTTTGCTTTTTCCTGCTAATCCTAGCAGGATAAAGATTCAAAGAGAGTGAGATGCCAGCTCCTTTCATTCAGTCAGTAGCTTCAAACATTTCTGGTATATGAAAAACGTTTTTCAATGGCAAAAATCAATGAATATTGTAAATGCACAAACAGTAATATCTCCACATTGCAAGGTGCAATTCTGAAATTTTTTGCTTTTTCCTGCTAATCCTAGCATGATAAAGAAGATTCAAAGAGAGTGAGATGCCAGCTCCTTTCATTCAGTCAGTAGCTTCAAACATTTCTGGTATATGAAAAACGTTTTTCAATGGCAAAAATCAATGAATATTGTAAATGCACAAACAGTAATATCTCCACATTGCAAGGTGCAATTCTGAAATTTTTTGCTTTTTCCTGCTAATCCTAGCATGATAAAGAAGATTCAAAGAGAGTGAGATGCCAGCTCCTTTCATTCAGTCAGTAGCTTCAAACATTTCTGGATGTTTTTCAATGGCAAAAATCAATGAATATTGTAAATGCACAAACAGTAATATCTCCACATTGCAAGGTGCAATTCTGAAATTTTTTGCTTTTTCCTGCTAATCCTAGCAGGATAAAGAAGATTCAAAGAGAGTGAGATGCCAGCTCCTTTCATTCAGTCAGTAGCTTCAAACATTTCTGGTATATGAAAAACATGTTTTTCAATGGCAAAAATCAATGAATATTGTAAATGCACAAACAGTAATATCTCCACATTGCAAGGTGCAATTCTGAAATGTTTTGCTTTTTCCTGCTAATCCTAGCAGGATAAAGAAGATTCAAAGAGAGTGAGATGCCAGCTCCTTTCATTCAGTCAGTAGCTTCAAACATTTCTGGTATATGAAAAACATGTTTTTCAATGGCAAAAATCAATGAATATTGTAAATGCACAAACAGTAATATCTCCACATTGCAAGGTGCAATTCTGAAATTTTTTGCTTTTTCCTGCTAATCCTAGCAGTATAAAGAAGATTCAAAGAGAGTGAGATGCCAGCTCCTTTCATTCAGTCAGTAGCTTCAAACATTTCTGGTATATGAAAAACATGTTTTTCAATGGCAAAAATCAATGAATATTGTAAATGCACAAACAGTAATATCTCCACATTGCAAGGTGCAATTCTGAAATTTTTTGCTTTTTCCTGCTAATCCTAGCAGGATAAAGAAGATTCAAAGAGAGTGAGATGCCAGCTCCTTTCATTCAGTCAGTAGCTTCAAACATTTCTGGTATATGAAAAACATGTTTTTCAATGGCAAAAATCAATGAATATTGTAAATGCACAAACAGTAATATCTCCACATTGCAAGGTGCAATTCTGAAATTTTTTGCTTTTTCCTGCTAATCCTAGCAGGATAAAGAAGATTCAAAGAGAGTGAGATGCCAGCTCCTTTCATTCAGTCAGTAGCTTCAAACATTTCTGGTATATGAAAAACATGTTTTTCAATGGCAAAAATCAATGAATATTGTAAATGCACAAACAGTAATATCTCCACATTGCAAGGTGCAATTCTGAAATTTTTTGCTTTTTCCTGCTAATCCTAGCAGGATAAAGAAGATTCAAAGAGAGTGAGATGCCAGCTCCTTTCATTCAGTCAGTAGCTTCAAACATTTCTGGTATATGAAAAACGTTTTTCAATGGCAAAAATCAATGAATATTGTAAATGCACAAACAGTAATATCTCCACATTGCAAGGTGCAATTCTGAAATTTTTTGCTTTTTCCTGCTAATCCTAGCATGATAAAGAAGATTCAAAGAGAGTGAGATGCCAGCTCCTTTCATTCAGTCAGTAGCTTCAAACATTTCTGGACGTTTTTCAATGGCAAAAATCAATGAATATTGTAAATGCACAAACAGTAATATCTCCACATTGCAAGGTGCAATTCTGAAATTTTTTGCTTTTTCCTGCTAATCCTAGCATGATAAAGAAGATTCAAAGAGAGTGAGATGCCAGCTCCTTTCATTCAGTCAGTAGCTTCAAACATTTCTGGATGTTTTTCAATGGCAAAAATCAATGAATATTGTAAATGCACAAACAGTAATATCTCCACATTGCAAGGTGCAATTCTGAAATTTTTTGCTTTTTCCTGCTAATCCTAGCAGGATAAAGAAGATTCAAAGAGAGTGAGATGCCAGCTCCTTTCATTCAGTCAGTAGCTTCAAACATTTCTGGTATATGAAAAACATGTTTTTCAATGGCAAAAATCAATGAATATTGTAAATGCACAAACAGTAATATCTCCACATTGCAAGGTGCAATTCTGAAATTTTTTGCTTTTTCCTGTTAATCCTAGCAGGATAAAGAAGATTCAAAGAGAGTGAGATGCCAGCTCCTTTCATTCAGTCAGTAGCTTCAAACATTTCTGGTATATGAATAACATGATGTTTTTCAATGGCAAAAATCAATGAATATTGTAAATGCACAAACAGTAATATCTCCACATTGCAAGGTGCAATTCTGAAATTTTTTGCTTTTTCCTGCTAATCCTAGCATGATAAAGAAGATTCAAAGAGAGTGAGATGCCAGCTCCTTTCATTCAGTCAGTAGCTTCAAACATTTCTGGACGTTTTTCAATGGCAAAAATCAATGAATATTGTAAATGCACAAACAGTAATATCTCCACATTGCAAGGTGCAATTCTGAAATTTTTTGCTTTTTCCTGCTAATCCTAGCATGATAAAGAAGATTCAAAGAGAGTGAGATGCCAGCTCCTTTCATTCAGTCAGTAGCTTCAAACATTTCTGGATGTTTTTCAATGGCAAAAATCAATGAATATTGTAAATGCACAAACAGTAATATCTCCACATTGCAAGGTGCAATTCTGAAATTTTTTGCTTTTTCCTGCTAATCCTAGCATGATAAAGAAGATTCAAAGAGAGTGAGATGCCAGCTCCTTTCATTCAGTCAGTAGCTTCAAACATTTCTGGTATATGAAAAACGTTTTTCAATGGCAAAAATCAATGAATATTGTAAATGCACAAACAGTAATATCTCCACATTGCAAGGTGCAATTCTGAAATTTTTTGCTTTTTCCTGCTAATCCTAGCATGATAAAGAAGATTCAAAGAGAGTGAGATGCCAGCTCCTTTCATTCAGTCAGTAGCTTCAAACATTTCTGGACGTTTTTCAATGGCAAAAATCAATGAATATTGTAAATGCACAAACAGTAATATCTCCACATTGCAAGGTGCAATTCTGAAATTTTTTGCTTTTTCCTGCTAATCCTAGCAGGATAAAGAAGATTCAAAGAGAGTGAGATGCCAGCTCCTTTCATTCAGTCAGTAGCTTCAAACATTCCTGGTATATGAAAAACATGTTTTTCAATGGCAAAAATCAATGAATATTGTAAATGCACAAACAGTAATATCTCCACATTGCAAGGTGCAATTCTGAAATTTTTTGCTTTTTCCTGCTAATCCTAGCAGGATAAAGAAGATTCAAAGAGAGTGAGATGCCAGCTCCTTTCATTCAGTCAGTAGCTTCAAACATTTCTGGTATATGAAAAACATGTTTTTCAATGGCAAAAATCAATGAATATTGTAAATGCACAAACAGTAATATCTCCACATTGCAAGGTGCAATTCTGAAATTTTTTGCTTTTTCCTGCTAATCCTAGCAGGATAAAGAAGATTCAAAGAGAGTGAGATGCCAGCTCCTTTCATTGTCAGTAGCTTCAAACATTTCTGGTATATGAAAAACATGTTTTTCAATGGCAAAAATCAATGAATATTGTAAATGCACAAACAGTAATATCTCCACATTGCAAGGTGCAATTCTGAAATTTTTTGCTTTTTCCTGCTAATCCTAGCATGATAAAAAAGATTCAAAGAGAGTGAGATGCCAGCTCCTTTCATTCAGTCAGTAGCTTCAAACATTTCTGGTATATGAAAAACATGTTTTTCAATGGCAAAAATCAATGAATATTGTAAATGCACAAACAGTAATATCTCCACATTGCAAGGTGCAATTCTGAAATTTTTTGCTTTTTCCTGCTAATCCTAGCAGGATAAAGAAGATTCAAAGAGAGTGAGATGCCAGCTCCTTTCATTCAGTCAGTAGCTTCAAACATTTCTGGACGTTTTTCAATGGCAAAAATCAATGAATATTGTAAATGCACAAACAGTAATATCTCCACATTGCAAGGTGCAATTCTGAAATTTTTTGCTTTTTCCTGCTAATCCTAGCAGGATAAAGAAGATTCAAAGAGAGTGAGATGCCAGCTCCTTTCATTCAGTCAGTAGCTTCAAACATTCCTGGTATATGAAAAACATGTTTTTCAATGGCAAAAATCAATGAATATTGTAAATGCACAAACAGTAATATCTCCACATTGCAAGGTGCAATTCTGAAATTTTTTGCTTTTTCCTGCTAATCCTAGCAGGATAAAGAAGATTCAAAGAGAGTGAGATGCCAGCTCCTTTCATTCAGTCAGTAGCTTCAAACATTTCTGGTATATGAAAAACATGTTTTTCAATGGCAAAAATCAATGAATATTGTAAATGCACAAACAGTAATATCTCCACATTGCAAGGTGCAATTCTGAAATTTTTTGCTTTTTCCTGCTAATCCTAGCAGGATAAAGAAGATTCAAAGAGAGTGAGATGCCAGCTCCTTTCATTGTCAGTAGCTTCAAACATTTCTGGTATATGAAAAACATGTTTTTCAATGGCAAAAATCAATGAATATTGTAAATGCACAAACAGTAATATCTCCACATTGCAAGGTGCAATTCTGAAATTTTTTGCTTTTTCCTGCTAATCCTAGCAGGATAAAGAAGATTCAAAGAGAGTGAGATGCCAGCTCCTTTCATTCAGTCAGTAGCTTCAAACATTTCTGGACGTTTTTCAATGGCAAAAATCAATGAATATTGTAAATGCACAAACAGTAATATCTCCACATTGCAAGGTGCAATTCTGAAATTTTTTGCTTTTTCCTGCTAATCCTAGCAGGATAAAGAAGATTCAAAGAGAGTGAGATGCCAGCTCCTTTCATTCAGTCAGTAGCTTCAAACATTCCTGGTATATGAAAAACATGTTTTTCAATGGCAAAAATCAATGAATATTGTAAATGCACAAACAGTAATATCTCCACATTGCAAGGTGCAATTCTGAAATTTTTTGCTTTTTCCTGCTAATCCTAGCATGATAAAGATTCAAAGAGAGTGAGATGCCAGCTCCTTTCATTCAGTCAGTAGCTTCAAACATTTCTGGTATATGAAAAACATGTTTTTCAATTGCAAAAATCAATGAATATTGTAAATGCACAAACAGTAATATCTCCACATTGCAAGGTGCAATTCTGAAATTTTTTGCTTTTTCCTGCTAATCCTAGCATGATAAAGAAGATTCAAAGAGAGTGAGATGCCAGCTCCTTTCATTCAGTCAGTAGCTTCAAACATTTCTGGACGTTTTTCAATTGCAAAAATCAATGAATATTGTAAATGCACAAACAGTAATATCTCCACATTGCAAGGTGCAATTCTGAAATTTTTTGCTTTTTCCTGTTAATCCTAGCATGATAAAGAAGATTCAAAGAGAGTGAGATGCCAGCTCCTTTCATTCAGTCAGTAGCTTCAAACATTTCTGGTATATGAAAAACATGTTTTTCAATGGCAAAAATCAATGAATATTGTAAATGCACAAACAGTAATATCTCCACATTGCAAGGTGCAATTCTGAAATTTTTTGCTTTTTCCTGCTAATCCTAGCATGATAAAGAAGATTCAAAGAGAGTGAGATGCCAGCTCCTTTCATTCAGTCAGTAGCTTCAAACATTTCTGGACGTTTTTCAATGGCAAAAATCAATGAATATTGTAAATGCACAAACAGTAATATCTCCACATTGCAAGGTGCAATTCTGAAATTTTTTGCTTTTTCCTGTTAATCCTAGCAGGATAAAGAAGATTCAAAGAGAGTGAGATGCCAGCTCCTTTCATTCAGTCAGTAGCTTCAAACATTTCTGGTATATGAATAACATGATGTTTTTCAATGGCAAAAATCAATGAATATTGTAAATGCACAAACAGTAATATCTCCACATTGCAAGGTGCAATTCTGAAATTTTTTGCTTTTTCCTGCTAATCCTAGCATGATAAAGAAGATTCAAAGAGAGTGAGATGCCAGCTCCTTTCATTCAGTCAGTAGCTTCAAACATTTCTGATATGAAAAACAGTTTTTCAATGGCAAAAATCAATGAATATTGTAAATGCACAAACAATAATATCTCCACATTGCAAGGTGCAATTCTGAAATTTTTTGCTTTTTCCTGTTAATCCTAGCATGATAAAGAAGATTCAAAGAGAGTGAGATGCCAGCTCCTTTCATTCAGTCAGTAGCTTCAAACATTTCTGGACGTTTTTCAATGGCAAAAATCAATGAATATTGTAAATGCACAAACAGTAATATCTCCACATTGCAAGGTGCAATTCTGAAATTTTTTGCTTTTTCCTGCTAATCCTAGCAGGATAAAGAAGATTCAAAGAGAGTGAGATGCCAGCTCCTTTCATTCAGTCAGTAGCTTCAAACATTCCTGGTATATGAAAAACATGTTTTTCAATGGCAAAAATCAATGAATATTGTAAATGCACAAACAGTAATATCTCCATATTGCAAGGTGCAATTCTGAAATTTTTTGCTTTTTCCTGCTAATCCTAGCATGATAAAGAAGATTCAAAGAGAGTGAGATGCCAGCTCCTTTCATTCAGTCAGTAGCTTCAAACATTTCTGGTATATGAAAAACGTTTTTCAATGGCAAAAATCAATGAATATTGTAAATGCACAAACAGTAATATCTCCACATTGCAAGGTGCAATTCTGAAATTTTTTGCTTTTTCCTGCTAATCCTAGCAGGATAAAGAAGATTCAAAGAGAGTGAGATGCCAGCTCCTTTCATTCAGTCAGTAGCTTCAAACATTTCTGGTATATGAAAAACATGTTTTTCAATGGCAAAAATCAATGAATATTGTAAATGCACAAACAGTAATATCTCCACATTGCAAGGTGCAATTCTGAAATTTTTTGCTTTTTCCTGCTAATCCTAGCAGGATAAAGAAGATTCAGAGAGTGAGATGCCAGCTCCTTTCATTGTCAGTAGCTTCAAACATTTCTGGTATATGAAAAACATGTTTTTCAATGGCAAAAATCAATGAATATTGTAAATGCACAAACAGTAATATCTCCACATTGCAAGGTGCAATTCTGAAATTTTTTGCTTTTTCCTGCTAATCCTAGCATGATAAAAAAGATTCAAAGAGAGTGAGATGCCAGCTCCTTTCATTCAGTCAGTAGCTTCAAACATTTCTGGACGTTTTTCAATGGCAAAAATCAATGAATATTGTAAATGCACAAACAGTAATATCTCCACATTGCAAGGTGCAATTCTGAAATTTTTTGCTTTTTCCTGTTAATCCTAGCATGATAAAGAAGATTCAAAGAGAGTGAGATGCCAGCTCCTTTCATTCAGTCAGTAGCTTCAAACATTTCTGGTATATGAAAAACATGTTTTTCAATGGCAAAAATCAATGAATATTGTAAATGCACAAACAGTAATATCTCCACATTGCAAGGTGCAATTCTGAAATTTTTTGCTTTTTCCTGCTAATCCTAGCATGATAAAGAAGATTCAAAGAGAGTGAGATGCCAGCTCCTTTCATTCAGTCAGTAGCTTCAAACATTTCTGGACGTTTTTCAATGGCAAAAATCAATGAATATTGTAAATGCACAAACAGTAATATCTCCACATTGCAAGGTGCAATTCTGAAATTTTTTGCTTTTTCCTGCTAATCCTAGCATGATAAAGAAGATTCAAAGAGAGTGAGATGCCAGCTCCTTTCATTCAGTCAGTAGCTTCAAACATTTCTGGATGTTTTTCAATGGCAAAAATCAATGAATATTGTAAATGCACAAACAGTAATATCTCCACATTGCAAGGTGCAATTCTGAAATTTTTTGCTTTTTCCTGCTAATCCTAGCAGGATAAAGAAGATTCAAAGAGAGTGAGATGCCAGCTCCTTTCATTCAGTCAGTAGCTTCCAACATTTCTGGTATATGAAAAACATGTTTTTCAATGGCAAAAATCAATGAATATTGTAAATGCACAAACAGTAATATCTCCACATTGCAAGGTGCAATTCTGAAATTTTTTGCTTTTTCCTGCTAATCCTAGCAGGATAAAGAAGATTCAAAGAGAGTGAGATGCCAGCTCCTTTCATTCAGTCAGTAGCTTCAAACATTTCTGGTATATGAAAAACATGTTTTTCAATGGCAAAAATCAATGAATATTGTAAATTCACAAACAGTAATATCTCCACATTGCAAGGTGCAATTCTGAAATTTTTTGCTTTTTCCTGCTAATCCTAGCAGGATAAAGAAGATTCAAAGAGAGTGAGATGCCAGCTCCTTTCATTCAGTCAGTAGCTTCAAACATTTCTGGTATATGAAAAACATGTTTTTCAATGGCAAAAATCAATGAATATTGTAAATGCACAAACAGTAAT
This sequence comes from Phyllobates terribilis, assembly GCF_046119375.1. NCBI lineage: Eukaryota > Metazoa > Chordata > Amphibia > Anura > Dendrobatidae > Phyllobates > Phyllobates terribilis. The sequence continues at coordinate 18,534 of NW_027371061.1, read as the reverse complement.
ATCTCCACATTGCAAGGTGCAATTCTGAAATTTTTTGCTTTTTCCTGCTAATCCTAGCAGGATAAAGAAGATTCAAAGAGAGTGAGATGCCAGCTCCTTTCATTCAGTCAGTAGCTTCAAACATTTCTGGTATATGAAAAACATGTTTTTCAATGGCAAAAATCAATGAATATTGTAAATGCACAAACAGTAATATCTCCACATTGCAAGGTGCAATTCTGAAATTTTTTGCTTTTTCCTGCTAATCCTAGCAGGATAAAGAAGATTCAAAGAGAGTGAGATGCCAGCTCCTTTCATTCAGTCAGTAGCTTCAAACATTTCTGGTATATGAAAAACATGTTTTTCAATGGCAAAAATCAATGAATATTGTAAATGCACAAACAGTAATATCTCCACATTGCAAGGTGCAATTCTGAAATTTTTTGCTTTTTCCTGCTAATCCTAGCAGGATAAAGAAGATTCAAAGAGAGTGAGATGCCAGCTCCTTTCATTCAGTCAGTAGCTTCAAACATTTCTGGACGTTTTTCAATGGCAAAAATCAATGAATATTGTAAATGCACAAACAGTAATATCTCCACATTGCAAGGTGCAATTCTGAAATTTTTTGCTTTTTCCTGCTAATCCTAGCAGGATAAAGAAGATTCAAAGAGAGTGAGATGCCAGCTCCTTTCATTCAGTCAGTAGCTTCAAACATTCCTGGTATATGAAAAACATGTTTTTCAATGGCAAAAATCAATGAATATTGTAAATGCACAAACAGTAATATCTCCACATTGCAAGGTGCAATTCTGAAATTTTTTGCTTTTTCCTGCTAATCCTAGCATGATAAAGAAGATTCAAAGAGAGTGAGATGCCAGCTCCTTTCATTCAGTCAGTAGCTTCAAACATTTCTGGTATATGAAAAACATGTTTTTCAATTGCAAAAATCAATGAATATTGTAAATGCACAAACAGTAATATCTCCACATTGCAAGGTGCAATTCTGAAATTTTTTGCTTTTTCCTGCTAATCCTAGCATGATAAAGAAGATTCAAAGAGAGTGAGATGCCAGCTCCTTTCATTCAGTCAGTAGCTTCAAACATTTCTGGACGTTTTTCAATTGCAAAAATCAATGAATATTGTAAATGCACAAACAGTAATATCTCCACATTGCAAGGTGCAATTCTGAAATTTTTTGCTTTTTCCTGTTAATCCTAGCATGATAAAGAAGATTCAAAGAGAGTGAGATGCCAGCTCCTTTCATTCAGTCAGTAGCTTCAAACATTTCTGGTATATGAAAAACATGTTTTTCAATGGCAAAAATCAATGAATATTGTAAATGCACAAACAGTAATATCTCCACATTGCAAGGTGCAATTCTGAAATTTTTTGCTTTTTCCTGCTAATCCTAGCATGATAAAGAAGATTCAAAGAGAGTGAGATGCCAGCTCCTTTCATTCAGTCAGTAGCTTCAAACATTTCTGGACGTTTTTCAATGGCAAAAATCAATGAATATTGTAAATGCACAAACAGTAATATCTCCACATTGCAAGGTGCAATTCTGAAATGTTTTGCTTTTTCCTGTTAATCCTAGCAGGATAAAGAAGATTCAAAGAGAGTGAGATGCCAGCTCCTTTCATTCAGTCAGTAGCTTCAAACATTTCTGGTATATGAATAACATGATGTTTTTCAATGGCAAAAATCAATGAATATTGTAAATGCACAAACAGTAATATCTCCACATTGCAAGGTGCAATTCTGAAATTTTTTGCTTTTTCCTGCTAATCCTAGCATGATAAAGAAGATTCAAAGAGAGTGAGATGCCAGCTCCTTTCATTCAGTCAGTAGCTTCAAACATTTCTGGACGTTTTTCAATGGCAAAAATCAATGAATATTGTAAATGCACAAACAGTAATATCTCCACATTGCAAGGTGCAATTCTGAAATTTTTTGCTTTTTCCTGTTAATCCTAGCATGATAAAGAAGATTCAAAGAGAGTGAGATGCCAGCTCCTTTCATTCAGTCAGTAGCTTCAAACATTTCTGGACGTTTTTCAATGGCAAAAATCAATGAATATTGTAAATGCACAAACAGTAATATCTCCACATTGCAAGGTGCAATTCTGAAATTTTTTGCTTTTTCCTGCTAATCCTAGCAGGATAAAGAAGATTCAAAGAGAGTGAGATGCCAGCTCCTTTCATTCAGTCAGTAGCTTCAAACATTCCTGGTATATGAAAAACATGTTTTTCAATGGCAAAAATCAATGAATATTGTAAATGCACAAACAGTAATATCTCCACATTGCAAGGTGCAATTCTGAAATTTTTTGCTTTTTCCTGCTAATCCTAGCATGATAAAGAAGATTCAAAGAGAGTGAGATGCCAGCTCCTTTCATTCAGTCAGTAGCTTCAAACATTTCTGGTATATGAAAAACGTTTTTCAATGGCAAAAATCAATGAATATTGTAAATGCACAAACAGTAATATCTCCACATTGCAAGGTGCAATTCTGAAATTTTTTGCTTTTTCCTGCTAATCCTAGCAGGATAAAGAAGATTCAAAGAGAGTGAGATGCCAGCTCCTTTCATTCAGTCAGTAGCTTCAAACATTTCTGGTATATGAAAAACATGTTTTTCAATGGCAAAAATCAATGAATATTGTAAATGCACAAACAGTAATATCTCCACATTGCAAGGTGCAATTCTGAAATTTTTTGCTTTTTCCTGCTAATCCTAGCAGGATAAAGAAGATTCAGAGAGTGAGATGCCAGCTCCTTTCATTGTCAGTAGCTTCAAACATTTCTGGTATATGAAAAACATGTTTTTCAATGGCAAAAATCAATGAATATTGTAAATGCACAAACAGTAATATCTCCACATTGCAAGGTGCAATTCTGAAATTTTTTGCTTTTTCCTGCTAATCCTAGCATGATAAAAAAGATTCAAAGAGAGTGAGATGCCAGCTCCTTTCATTCAGTCAGTAGCTTCAAACATTTCTGGACGTTTTTCAATGGCAAAAATCAATGAATATTGTAAATGCACAAACAGTAATATCTCCACATTGCAAGGTGCAATTCTGAAATTTTTTGCTTTTTCCTGTTAATCCTAGCATGATAAAGAAGATTCAAAGAGAGTGAGATGCCAGCTCCTTTCATTCAGTCAGTAGCTTCAAACATTTCTGGATGTTTTTCAATGGCAAAAATCAATGAATATTGTAAATGCACAAACAGTAATATCTCCACATTGCAAGGTGCAATTCTGAAATTTTTTGCTTTTTCCTGCTAATCCTAGCAGGATAAAGAAGATTCAAAGAGAGTGAGATGCCAGCTCCTTTCATTCAGTCAGTAGCTTCAAACATTCCTGGTATATGAAAAACATGTTTTTCAATGGCAAAAATCAATGAATATTGTAAATGCACAAACAGTAATATCTCCACATTGCAAGGTGCAATTCTGAAATTTTTTGCTTTTTCCTGCTAATCCTAGCATGATAAAGAAGATTCAAAGAGAGTGAGATGCCAGCTCCTTTCATTCAGTCAGTAGCTTCAAACATTTCTGGTATATGAAAAACGTTTTTCAATGGCAAAAATCAATGAATATTGTAAATGCACAAACAGTAATATCTCCACATTGCAAGGTGCAATTCTGAAATTTTTTGCTTTTTCCTGCTAATCCTAGCAGGATAAAGAAGATTCAAAGAGAGTGAGATGCCAGCTCCTTTCATTCAGTCAGTAGCTTCAAACATTTCTGGTATATGAAAAACATGTTTTTCAATGGCAAAAATCAATGAATATTGTAAATGCACAAACAGTAATATCTCCACATTGCAAGGTGCAATTCTGAAATTTTTTGCTTTTTCCTGCTAATCCTAGCAGGATAAAGAAGATTCAGAGAGTGAGATGCCAGCTCCTTTCATTGTCAGTAGCTTCAAACGTTTCTGGTATATGAAAAACATGTTTTTCAATGGCAAAAATCAATGAATATTGTAAATGCACAAACAGTAATATCTCCACATTGCAAGGTGCAATTCTGAAATTTTTTGCTTTTTCCTGCTAATCCTAGCATGATAAAAAAGATTCAAAGAGAGTGAGATGCCAGCTCCTTTCATTCAGTCAGTAGCTTCAAACATTTCTGGACGTTTTTCAATGGCAAAAATCAATGAATATTGTAAATGCACAAACAGTAATATCTCCACATTGCAAGGTGCAATTCTGAAATTTTTTGCTTTTTCCTGTTAATCCTAGCATGATAAAGAAGATTCAAAGAGAGTGAGATGCCAGCTCCTTTCATTCAGTCAGTAGCTTCAAACATTTCTGGTATATGAAAAACATGTTTTTCAATGGCAAAAATCAATGAATATTGTAAATGCACAAACAGTAATATCTCCACATTGCAAGGTGCAATTCTGAAATTTTTTGCTTTTTCCTGCTAATCCTAGCATGATAAAGAAGATTCAAAGAGAGTGAGATGCCAGCTCCTTTCATTCAGTCAGTAGCTTCAAACATTTCTGGACGTTTTTCAATGGCAAAAATCAATGAATATTGTAAATGCACAAACAGTAATATCTCCACATTGCAAGGTGCAATTCTGAAATTTTTTGCTTTTTCCTGTTAATCCTAGCATGATAAAGAAGATTCAAAGAGAGTGAGATGCCAGCTCCTTTCATTCAGTCAGTAGCTTCAAACATTTCTGGTATATGAAAAACATGTTTTTCAATGGCAAAAATCAATGAATATTGTAAATGCACAAACAGTAATATCTCCACATTGCAAGGTGCAATTCTGAAATTTTTTGCTTTTTCCTGCTAATCCTAGCATGATAAAGAAGATTCAAAGAGAGTGAGATGCCAGCTCCTTTCATTCAGTCAGTAGCTTCAAACATTTCTGGTATATGAAAAACATGTTTTTCAATGGCAAAAATCAATGAATATTGTAAATGCACAAACAGTAATATCTCCACATTGCAAGGTGCAATTCTGAAATTTTTTGCTTTTTCCTGCTAATCCTAGCATGATAAAGAAGATTCAAAGAGAGTGAGATGCCAGCTCCTTTCATTCAGTCAGTAGCTTCAAACATTTCTGGTATATGAAAAACATGTTTTTCAATGGCAAAAATCAATGAATATTGTAAATGCACAAACAGTAATATCTCCACATTGCAAGGTGCAATTCTGAAATTTTTTGCTTTTTCCTGCTAATCCTAGCATGATAAAGAAGATTCAAAGAGAGTGAGATGCCAGCTCCTTTCATTCAGTCAGTAGCTTCAAACATTTCTGGTATATGAAAAACGTTTTTCAATGGCAAAAATCAATGAATATTGTAAATGCACAAACAGTAATATCTCCACATTGCAAGGTGCAATTCTGAAATTTTTTGCTTTTTCCTGCTAATCCTAGCATGATAAAGAAGATTCAAAGAGAGTGAGATGCCAGCTCCTTTCATTCAGTCAGTAGCTTCAAACATTTCTGGATGTTTTTCAATGGCAAAAATCAATGAATATTGTAAATGCACAAACAGTAATATCTCCACATTGCAAGGTGCAATTCTGAAATTTTTTGCTTTTTCCTGCTAATCCTAGCAGGATAAAGAAGATTCAAAGAGAGTGAGATGCCAGCTCCTTTCATTCAGTCAGTAGCTTCAAACATTTCTGGTATATGAAAAACATGTTTTTCAATGGCAAAAATCAATGAATATTGTAAATGCACAAACAGTAATATCTCCACATTGCAAGGTGCAATTCTGAAATTTTTTGCTTTTTCCTGCTAATCCTAGCAGGATAAAGAAGATTCAAAGAGAGTGAGATGCCAGCTCCTTTCATTCAGTCAGTAGCTTCAAACATTTCTGGTATATGAAAAACATGTTTTTCAATGGCAAAAATCAATGAATATTGTAAATGCACAAACAGTAATATCTCCACATTGCAAGGTGCAATTCTGAAATTTTTTGCTTTTTCCTGCTAATCCTAGCAGGATAAAGAAGATTCAAAGAGAGTGAGATGCCAGCTCCTTTCATTCAGTCAGTAGCTTCAAACATTTCTGGTATATGAAAAACATGTTTTTCAATGGCAAAAATCAATGAATATTGTAAATGCACAAACAGTAATATCTCCACATTGCAAGGTGCAATTCTGAAATTTTTTGCTTTTTCCTGCTAATCCTAGCAGGATAAAGAAGATTCAAAGAGAGTGAGATGCCAGCTCCTTTCATTCAGTCAGTAGCTTCAAACATTTCTGGTATATGAAAAACATGTTTTTCAATGGCAAAAATCAATGAATATTGTAAATGCACAAACAGTAATATCTCCACATTGCAAGGTGCAATTCTGAAATTTTTTGCTTTTTCCTGCTAATCCTAGCAGGATAAAGATTCAAAGAGAGTGAGATGCCAGCTCCTTTCATTCAGTCAGTAGCTTCAAACATTTCTGGTATATGAAAAACGTTTTTCAATGGCAAAAATCAATGAATATTGTAAATGCACAAACAGTAATATCTCCACATTGCAAGGTGCAATTCTGAAATTTTTTGCTTTTTCCTGCTAATCCTAGCATGATAAAGAAGATTCAAAGAGAGTGAGATGCCAGCTCCTTTCATTCAGTCAGTAGCTTCAAACATTTCTGGACGTTTTTCAATGGCAAAAATCAATGAATATTGTAAATGCACAAACAGTAATATCTCCACATTGCAAGGTGCAATTCTGAAATTTTTTGCTTTTTCCTGCTAATCCTAGCATGATAAAGAAGATTCAAAGAGAGTGAGATGCCAGCTCCTTTCATTCAGTCAGTAGCTTCAAACATTTCTGGATGTTTTTCAATGGCAAAAATCAATGAATATTGTAAATGCACAAACAGTAATATCTCCACATTGCAAGGTGCAATTCTGAAATTTTTTGCTTTTTCCTGCTAATCCTAGCAGGATAAAGAAGATTCAAAGAGAGTGAGATGCCAGCTCCTTTCATTCAGTCAGTAGCTTCAAACATTTCTGGTATATGAAAAACATGTTTTTCAATGGCAAAAATCAATGAATATTGTAAATGCACAAACAGTAATATCTCCACATTGCAAGGTGCAATTCTGAAATTTTTTGCTTTTTCCTGCTAATCCTAGCAGGATAAAGAAGATTCAAAGAGAGTGAGATGCCAGCTCCTTTCATTCAGTCAGTAGCTTCAAACATTTCTGGTATATGAAAAACATGTTTTTCAATGGCAAAAATCAATGAATATTGTAAATGCACAAACAGTAATATCTCCACATTGCAAGGTGCAATTCTGAAATTTTTTGCTTTTTCCTGCTAATCCTAGCAGTATAAAGAAGATTCAAAGAGAGTGAGATGCCAGCTCCTTTCATTCAGTCAGTAGCTTCAAACATTTCTGGTATATGAAAAACATGTTTTTCAATGGCAAAAATCAATGAATATTGTAAATGCACAAACAGTAATATCTCCACATTGCAAGGTGCAATTCTGAAATTTTTTGCTTTTTCCTGCTAATCCTAGCAGGATAAAGAAGATTCAAAGAGAGTGAGATGCCAGCTCCTTTCATTCAGTCAGTAGCTTCAAACATTTCTGGTATATGAAAAACATGTTTTTCAATGGCAAAAATCAATGAATATTGTAAATGCACAAACAGTAATATCTCCACATTGCAAGGTGCAATTCTGAAATTTTTTGCTTTTTCCTGCTAATCCTAGCAGGATAAAGAAGATTCAAAGAGAGTGAGATGCCAGCTCCTTTCATTCAGTCAGTAGCTTCAAACATTTCTGGTATATGAAAAACATGTTTTTCAATGGCAAAAATCAATGAATATTGTAAATGCACAAACAGTAATATCTCCACATTGCAAGGTGCAATTCTGAAATTTTTTGCTTTTTCCTGCTAATCCTAGCAGGATAAAGAAGATTCAAAGAGAGTGAGATGCCAGCTCCTTTCATTCAGTCAGTAGCTTCAAACATTTCTGGTATATGAAAAACGTTTTTCAATGGCAAAAATCAATGAATATTGTAAATGCACAAACAGTAATATCTCCACATTGCAAGGTGCAATTCTGAAATTTTTTGCTTTTTCCTGCTAATCCTAGCATGATAAAGAAGATTCAAAGAGAGTGAGATGCCAGCTCCTTTCATTCAGTCAGTAGCTTCAAACATTTCTGGACGTTTTTCAATGGCAAAAAACAATGAATATTGTAAATGCACAAACAGTAATATCTCCACATTGCAAGGTGCAATTCTGAAATTTTTTGCTTTTTCCTGCTAATCCTAGCATGATAAAGAAGATTCAAAGAGAGTGAGATGCCAGCTCCTTTCATTCAGTCAGTAGCTTCAAACATTTCTGGATGTTTTTCAATGGCAAAAATCAATGAATATTGTAAATGCACAAACAGTAATATCTCCACATTGCAAGGTGCAATTCTGAAATTTTTTGCTTTTTCCTGCTAATCCTAGCAGGATAAAGAAGATTCAAAGAGAGTGAGATGCCAGCTCCTTTCATTCAGTCAGTAGCTTCAAACATTTCTGGTATATGAAAAACATGTTTTTCAATGGCAAAAATCAATGAATATTGTAAATGCACAAACAGTAATATCTCCACATTGCAAGGTGCAATTCTGAAATTTTTTGCTTTTTCCTGTTAATCCTAGCAGGATAAAGAAGATTCAAAGAGAGTGAGATGCCAGCTCCTTTCATTCAGTCAGTAGCTTCAAACATTTCTGGTATATGAATAACATGATGTTTTTCAATGGCAAAAATCAATGAATATTGTAAATGCACAAACAGTAATATCTCCACATTGCAAGGTGCAATTCTGAAATTTTTTGCTTTTTCCTGCTAATCCTAGCATGATAAAGAAGATTCAAAGAGAGTGAGATGCCAGCTCCTTTCATTCAGTCAGTAGCTTCAAACATTTCTGGACGTTTTTCAATGGCAAAAATCAATGAATATTGTAAATGCACAAACAGTAATATCTCCACATTGCAAGGTGCAATTCTGAAATTTTTTGCTTTTTCCTGCTAATCCTAGCATGATAAAGAAGATTCAAAGAGAGTGAGATGCCAGCTCCTTTCATTCAGTCAGTAGCTTCAAACATTTCTGGATGTTTTTCAATGGCAAAAATCAATGAATATTGTAAATGCACAAACAGTAATATCTCCACATTGCAAGGTGCAATTCTGAAATTTTTTGCTTTTTCCTGCTAATCCTAGCATGATAAAGAAGATTCAACGAGAGTGAGATGCCAGCTCCTTTCATTCAGTCAGTAGCTTCAAACATTTCTGGTATATGAAAAACGTTTTTCAATGGCAAAAATCAATGAATATTGTAAATGCACAAACAGTAATATCTCCACATTGCAAGGTGCAATTCTGAAATTTTTTGCTTTTTCCTGCTAATCCTAGCATGATAAAGAAGATTCAAAGAGAGTGAGATGCCAGCTCCTTTCATTCAGTCAGTAGCTTCAAACATTTCTGGACGTTTTTCAATGGCAAAAATCAATGAATATTGTAAATGCACAAACAGTAATATCTCCACATTGCAAGGTGCAATTCTGAAATTTTTTGCTTTTTCCTGCTAATCCTAGCAGGATAAAGAAGATTCAAAGAGAGTGAGATGCCAGCTCCTTTCATTCAGTCAGTAGCTTCAAACATTCCTGGTATATGAAAAACATGTTTTTCAATGGCAAAAATCAATGAATATTGTAAATGCACAAACAGTAATATCTCCACATTGCAAGGTGCAATTCTGAAATTTTTTGCTTTTTCCTGCTAATCCTAGCAGGATAAAGAAGATTCAAAGAGAGTGAGATGCCAGCTCCTTTCATTCAGTCAGTAGCTTCAAACATTTCTGGTATATGAAAAACATGTTTTTCAATGGCAAAAATCAATGAATATTGTAAATGCACAAACAGTAATATCTCCACATTGCAAGGTGCAATTCTGAAATTTTTTGCTTTTTCCTGCTAATCCTAGCAGGATAAAGAAGATTCAAAGAGAGTGAGATGCCAGCTCCTTTCATTGTCAGTAGCTTCAAACATTTCTGGTATATGAAAAACATGTTTTTCAATGGCAAAAATCAATGAATATTGTAAATGCACAAACAGTAATATCTCCACATTGCAAGGTGCAATTCTGAAATTTTTTGCTTTTTCCTGCTAATCCTAGCATGATAAAAAAGATTCAAAGAGAGTGAGATGCCAGCTCCTTTCATTCAGTCAGTAGCTTCAAACATTTCTGGACATTTTTCAATGGCAAAAATCAATGAATATTGTAAATGCACAAACAGTAATATCTCCACATTGCAAGGTGCAATTCTGAAATTTTTTGCTTTTTCCTGTTAATCCTAGCATGATAAAGAAGATTCAAAGAGAGTGAGATGCCAGCTCCTTTCATTCAGTCAGTAGCTTCAAACATTTCTGGTATATGAAAAACATGTTTTTCAATGGCAAAAATCAATGAATATTGTAAATGCACAAACAGTAATATCTCCACATTGCAAGGTGCAATTCTGAAATTTTTTGCTTTTTCCTGCTAATCCTAGCATGATAAAGAAGATTCAAAGAGAGTGAGATGCCAGCTCCTTTCATTCAGTCAGTAGCTTCAAACATTTCTGGACGTTTTTCAATGGCAAAAATCAATGAATATTGTAAATGCACAAACAGTAATATCTCCACATTGCAAGGTGCAATTCTGAAATTTTTTGCTTTTTCCTGCTAATCCTAGCATGATAAAGAAGATTCAAAGAGAGTGAGATGCCAGCTCCTTTCATTCAGTCAGTAGCTTCAAACATTTCTGGATGTTTTTCAATGGCAAAAATCAATGAATATTGTAAATGCACAAACAGTAATATCTCCACATTGCAAGGTGCAATTCTGAAATTTTTTGCTTTTTCCTGCTAATCCTAGCAGGATAAAGAAGATTCAAAGAGAGTGAGATGCCAGCTCCTTTCATTCAGTCAGTAGCTTCAAACATTTCTGGTATATGAAAAACATGTTTTTCAATGGCAAAAATCAATGAATATTGTAAATGCACAAACAGTAATATCTCCACATTGCAAGGTGCAATTCTGAAATTTTTTGCTTTTTCCTGCTAATCCTAGCAGGATAAAGAAGATTCAAAGAGAGTGAGATGCCAGCTCCTTTCATTCAGTCAGTAGCTTCAAACATTTCTGGTATATGAAAAACATGTTTTTCAATGGCAAAAATCAATGAATATTGTAAATGCACAAACAGTAATATCTCCACATTGCAAGGTGCAATTCTGAAATTTTTTGCTTTTTCCTGCTAATCCTAGCAGGATAAAGAAGATTCAAAGAGAGTGAGATGCCAGCTCCTTTCATTCAGTCAGTAGCTTCAAACATTTCTGGTATATGAAAAACATGTTTTTCAATGGCAAAAATCAATGAATATTGTAAATGCACAAACAGTAATATCTCCACATTGCAAGGTGCAATTCTGAAATTTTTTGCTTTTTCCTGCTAATCCTAGCATGATAAAGAAGATTCAAAGAGAGTGAGATGCCAGCTCCTTTCATTCAGTCAGTAGCTTCAAACATTTCTGGTATATGAAAAACGTTTTTCAATGGCAAAAATCAATGAATATTGTAAATGCACAAACAGTAATATCTCCACATTGCAAGGTGCAATTCTGAAATTTTTTGCTTTTTCCTGCTAATCCTAGCAGGATAAAGAAGATTCAAAGAGAGTGAGATGCCAGCTCCTTTCATTCAGTCAGTAGCTTCAAACATTTCTGGTATATGAAAAACATGTTTTTCAATGGCAAAAATCAATGAATATTGTAAATGCACAAACAGTAATATCTCCACATTGCAAGGTGCAATTCTGAAATTTTTTGCTTTTTCCTGCTAATCCTAGCATGATAAAAAAGATTCAAAGAGAGTGAGATGCCAGCTCCTTTCATTCAGTCAGTAGCTTCAAACATTTCTGGACGTTTTTCAATGGCAAAAATCAATGAATATTGTAAATGCACAAACAGTAATATCTCCACATTGCAAGGTGCAATTCTGAAATTTTTTGCTTTTTCCTGTTAATCCTAGCATGATAAAGAAGATTCAAAGAGAGTGAGATGCCAGCTCCTTTCATTCAGTCAGTAGCTTCAAACATTTCTGGTATATGAAAAACATGTTTTTCAATGGCAAAAATCAATGAATATTGTAAATGCACAAACAGTAATATCTCCACATTGCAAGGTGCAATTCTGAAATTTTTTGCTTTTTCCTGCTAATCCTAGCATGATAAAGAAGATTCAAAGAGAGTGAGATGCCAGCTCCTTTCATTCAGTCAGTAGCTTCAAACATTTCTGGACGTTTTTCAATGGCAAAAATCAATGAATATTGTAAATGCACAAACAGTAATATCTCCACATTGCAAGGTGCAATTCTGAAATTTTTTGCTTTTTCCTGCTAATCCTAGCATGATAAAGAAGATTCAAAGAGAGTGAGATGCCAGCTCCTTTCATTCAGTCAGTAGCTTCAAACATTTCTGGATGTTTTTCAATGGCAAAAATCAATGAATATTGTAAATGCACAAACAGTAATATCTCCACATTGCAAGGTGCAATTCTGAAATTTTTTGCTTTTTCCTGCTAATCCTAGCAGGATAAAGAAGATTCAAAGAGAGTGAGATGCCAGCTCCTTTCATTCAGTCAGTAGCTTCCAACATTTCTGGTATATGAAAAACATGTTTTTCAATGGCAAAAATCAATGAATATTGTAAATGCACAAACAGTAATATCTCCACATTGCAAGGTGCAATTCTGAAATTTTTTGCTTTTTCCTGCTAATCCTAGCAGGATAAAGAAGATTCAAAGAGAGTGAGATGCCAGCTCCTTTCATTCAGTCAGTAGCTTCAAACATTTCTGGTATATGAAAAACATGTTTTTCAATGGCAAAAATCAATGAATATTGTAAATTCACAAACAGTAATATCTCCACATTGCAAGGTGCAATTCTGAAATTTTTTGCTTTTTCCTGCTAATCCTAGCAGGATAAAGAAGATTCAAAGAGAGTGAGATGCCAGCTCCTTTCATTCAGTCAGTAGCTTCAAACATTTCTGGTATATGAAAAACATGTTTTTCAATGGCAAAAATCAATGAATATTGTAAATGCACAAACAGTAATATCTCCACACTGCAAGGTGCAATTCTGAAATTTTTTGCTTTTTCCTGCTAATCCTAGCAGGATAAAGAAGATTCAAAGAGAGTGAGATGCCAGCTCCTTTCATTCAGTCAGTAGCTTCAAACATTTCTGGTATATGAAAAACATGTTTTTCAATGGCAAAAATCAATGAATATTGTAAATGCACAAACAGTAATATCTCCACATTGCAAGGTGCAATTCTGAAATTTTTTGCTTTTTCCTGCTAATCCTAGCAGGATAAAGAAGATTCAAAGAGAGTGAGATGCCAGCTCCTTTCATTCAGTCAGTAGCTTCAAACATTTCTGGTATATGAAAAACATGTTTTTCAATGGCAAAAATCAATGAATATTGTAAATGCACAAACAGTAATATCTCCACATTGCAAGGTGCAATTCTGAAATTTTTTGCTTTTTCCTGCTAATCCTAGCAGGATAAAGAAGATTCAAAGAGAGTGAGATGCCAGCTCCTTTCATTCAGTCAGTAGCTTCAAACATTTCTGGACGTTTTTCAATGGCAAAAATCAATGAATATTGTAAATGCACAAACAGTAATATCTCCACATTGCAAGGTGCAATTCTGAAATTTTTTGCTTTTTCCTGCTAATCCTAGCAGGATAAAGAAGATTCAAAGAGAGTGAGATGCCAGCTCCTTTCATTCAGTCAGTAGCTTCAAACATTCCTGGTATATGAAAAACATGTTTTTCAATGGCAAAAATCAATGAATATTGTAAATGCACAAACAGTAATATCTCCACATTGCAAGGTGCAATTCTGAAATTTTTTGCTTTTTCCTGCTAATCCTAGCATGATAAAGAAGATTCAAAGAGAGTGAGATGCCAGCTCCTTTCATTCAGTCAGTAGCTTCAAACATTTCTGGTATATGAAAAACATGTTTTTCAATTGCAAAAATCAATGAATATTGTAAATGCACAAACAGTAATATCTCCACATTGCAAGGTGCAATTCTGAAATTTTTTGCTTTTTCCTGCTAATCCTAGCATGATAAAGAAGATTCAAAGAGAGTGAGATGCCAGCTCCTTTCATTCAGTCAGTAGCTTCAAACATTTCTGGACGTTTTTCAATTGCAAAAATCAATGAATATTGTAAATGCACAAACAGTAATATCTCCACATTGCAAGGTGCAATTCTGAAATTTTTTGCTTTTTCCTGTTAATCCTAGCATGATAAAGAAGATTCAAAGAGAGTGAGATGCCAGCTCCTTTCATTCAGTCAGTAGCTTCAAACATTTCTGGTATATGAAAAACATGTTTTTCAATGGCAAAAATCAATGAATATTGTAAATGCACAAACAGTAATATCTCCACATTGCAAGGTGCAATTCTGAAATTTTTTGCTTTTTCCTGCTAATCCTAGCATGATAAAGAAGATTCAAAGAGAGTGAGATGCCAGCTCCTTTCATTCAGTCAGTAGCTTCAAACATTTCTGGTATATGAAAAACGTTTTTCAATGGCAAAAATCAATGAATATTGTAAATGCACAAACAGTAATATCTCCACATTGCAAGGTGCAATTCTGAAATTTTTTGCTTTTTCCTGCTAATCCTAGCATGATAAAGAAGATTCAAAGAGAGTGAGATGCCAGCTCCTTTCATTCAGTCAGTAGCTTCAAACATTTCTGGATGTTTTTCAATGGCAAAAATCAATGAATATTGTAAATGCACAAACAGTAATATCTCCACATTGCAAGGTGCAATTCTGAAATTTTTTGCTTTTTCCTGCTAATCCTAGCAGGATAAAGAAGATTCAAAGAGAGTGAGATGCCAGCTCCTTTCATTCAGTCAGTAGCTTCAAACATTTCTGGTATATGAAAAACATGTTTTTCAATGGCAAAAATCAATGAATATTGTAAATGCACAAACAGTAATATCTCCACATTGCAAGGTGCAATTCTGAAATTTTTTGCTTTTTCCTGCTAATCCTAGCAGGATAAAGAAGATTCAAAGAGAGTGAGATGCCAGCTCCTTTCATTCAGTCAGTAGCTTCAAACATTTCTGGTATATGAAAAACATGTTTTTCAATGGCAAAAATCAATGAATATTGTAAATGCACAAACAGTAATATCTCCACATTGCAAGGTGCAATTCTGAAATTTTTTGCTTTTTCCTGCTAATCCTAGCAGGATAAAGAAGATTCAAAGAGAGTGAGATGCCAGCTCCTTTCATTCAGTCAGTAGCTTCAAACATTTCTGGTATATGAAAAACATGTTTTTCAATGGCAAAAATCAATGAATATTGTAAATGCACAAACAGTAATATCTCCACATTGCAAGGTGCAATTCTGAAATTTTTTGCTTTTTCCTGCTAATCCTAGCAGGATAAAGAAGATTCAAAGAGAGTGAGATGCCAGCTCCTTTCATTCAGTCAGTAGCTTCAAACATTTCTGGTATATGAAAAACATGTTTTTCAATGGCAAAAATCAATGAATATTGTAAATGCACAAACAGTAATATCTCCACATTGCAAGGTGCAATTCTGAAATTTTTTGCTTTTTCCTGCTAATCCTAGCAGGATAAAGATTCAAAGAGAGTGAGATGCCAGCTCCTTTCATTCAGTCAGTAGCTTCAAACATTTCTGGTATATGAAAAACGTTTTTCAATGGCAAAAATCAATGAATATTGTAAATGCACAAACAGTAATATCTCCACATTGCAAGGTGCAATTCTGAAATTTTTTGCTTTTTCCTGCTAATCCTAGCATGATAAAGAAGATTCAAAGAGAGTGAGATGCCAGCTCCTTTCATTCAGTCAGTAGCTTCAAACATTTCTGGACGTTTTTCAATGGCAAAAATCAATGAATATTGTAAATGCACAAACAGTAATATCTCCACATTGCAAGGTGCAATTCTGAAATTTTTTGCTTTTTCCTGCTAATCCTAGCATGATAAAGAAGATTCAAAGAGAGTGAGATGCCAGCTCCTTTCATTCAGTCAGTAGCTTCAAACATTTCTGGATGTTTTTCAATGGCAAAAATCAATGAATATTGTAAATGCACAAACAGTAATATCTCCACATTGCAAGGTGCAATTCTGAAATTTTTTGCTTTTTCCTGCTAATCCTAGCAGGATAAAGAAGATTCAAAGAGAGTGAGATGCCAGCTCCTTTCATTCAGTCAGTAGCTTCAAACATTTCTGGTATATGAAAAACATGTTTTTCAATGGCAAAAATCAATGAATATTGTAAATGCACAAACAGTAATATCTCCACATTGCAAGGTGCAATTCTGAAATTTTTTGCTTTTTCCTGCTAATCCTAGCAGGATAAAGAAGATTCAAAGAGAGTGAGATGCCAGCTCCTTTCATTCAGTCAGTAGCTTCAAACATTTCTGGTATATGAAAAACATGTTTTTCAATGGCAAAAATCAATGAATATTGTAAATGCACAAACAGTAATATCTCCACATTGCAAGGTGCAATTCTGAAATTTTTTGCTTTTTCCTGCTAATCCTAGCAGTATAAAGAAGATTCAAAGAGAGTGAGATGCCAGCTCCTTTCATTCAGTCAGTAGCTTCAAACATTTCTGGTATATGAAAAACATGTTTTTCAATGGCAAAAATCAATGAATATTGTAAATGCACAAACAGTAATATCTCCACATTGCAAGGTGCAATTCTGAAATTTTTTGCTTTTTCCTGCTAATCCTAGCAGGATAAAGAAGATTCAAAGAGAGTGAGATGCCAGCTCCTTTCATTCAGTCAGTAGCTTCAAACATTTCTGGTATATGAAAAACATGTTTTTCAATGGCAAAAATCAATGAATATTGTAAATGCACAAACAGTAATATCTCCACATTGCAAGGTGCAATTCTGAAATTTTTTGCTTTTTCCTGCTAATCCTAGCAGGATAAAGAAGATTCAAAGAGAGTGAGATGCCAGCTCCTTTCATTCAGTCAGTAGCTTCAAACATTTCTGGTATATGAAAAACATGTTTTTCAATGGCAAAAATCAATGAATATTGTAAATGCACAAACAGTAATATCTCCACATTGCAAGGTGCAATTCTGAAATTTTTTGCTTTTTCCTGCTAATCCTAGCATGATAAAGAAGATTCAAAGAGAGTGAGATGCCAGCTCCTTTCATTCAGTCAGTAGCTTCAAACATTTCTGGTATATGCGTTTTTCAATGGCAAAAATCAATGAATATTGTAAATGCACAAACAGTAATATCTCCACATTGCAAGGTGCAATTCTGAAATTTTTTGCTTTTTCCTGCTAATCCTAGCATGATAAAGAAGATTCAAAGAGAGTGAGATGCCAGCTCCTTTCATTCAGTCAGTAGCTTCAAACATTTCTGGACGTTTTTCAATGGCAAAAATCAATGAATATTGTAAATGCACAAACAGTAATATCTCCACATTGCAAGGTGCAATTCTGAAATTTTTTGCTTTTTCCTGCTAATCCTAGCAGGATAAAGAAGATTCAAAGAGAGTGAGATGCCAGCTCCTTTCATTCAGTCAGTAGCTTCAAACATTTCTGGATGTTTTTCAATGGCAAAAATCAATGAATATTGTAAATGCACAAACAGTAATATCTCCACATTGCAAGGTGCAATTCTGAAATTTTTTGCTTTTTCCTGCTAATCCTAGCAGGATAAAGAAGATTCAAAGAGAGTGAGATGCCAGCTCCTTTCATTCAGTCAGTAGCTTCAAACATTTCTGGTATATGAAAAACATGTTTTTCAATGGCAAAAATCAATGAATATTGTAAATGCACAAACAGTAATATCTCCACATTGCAAGGTGCAATTCTGAAATTTTTTGCTTTTTCCTGTTAATCCTAGCAGGATAAAGAAGATTCAAAGAGAGTGAGATGCCAGCTCCTTTCATTCAGTCAGTAGCTTCAAACATTTCTGGTATATGAATAACATGATGTTTTTCAATGGCAAAAATCAATGAATATTGTAAATGCACAAACAGTAATATCTCCACATTGCAAGGTGCAATTCTGAAATTTTTTGCTTTTTCCTGCTAATCCTAGCATGATAAAGAAGATTCAAAGAGAGTGAGATGCCAGCTCCTTTCATTCAGTCAGTAGCTTCAAACATTTCTGGACGTTTTTCAATGGCAAAAATCAATGAATATTGTAAATGCACAAACAGTAATATCTCCACATTGCAAGGTGCAATTCTGAAATTTTTTGCTTTTTCCTGCTAATCCTAGCATGATAAAGAAGATTCAAAGAGAGTGAGATGCCAGCTCCTTTCATTCAGTCAGTAGCTTCAAACATTTCTGGATGTTTTTCAATGGCAAAAATCAATGAATATTGTAAATGCACAAACAGTAATATCTCCACATTGCAAGGTGCAATTCTGAAATTTTTTGCTTTTTCCTGCTAATCCTAGCATGATAAAGAAGATTCAACGAGAGTGAGATGCCAGCTCCTTTCATTCAGTCAGTAGCTTCAAACATTTCTGGTA
>NW_027371060.1:0-31053 GCF_046119375.1 Phyllobates terribilis | reverse complement strand
TACTGTTTGTGCATTTACAATATTCATTGATTTTTGCCATTGAAAAATGTCCAGAAATGATTGAAGCTACTGACTGAATGAAAGGAGCTGGCATCTCACTCTCTTTGAATCTTCTTTATCATGCTAGGATTAGCAGGAAAAAGCAAAAAATTTCAGAATTGCACCTTGCAATGTGGAGATATTACTGTTTGTGCATTTACAATATTCATTGATTTTTGCCATTTGAAAACATGTTTTTCATATACCAGAAATGTTTGAAGCTACTGACTGAATGAAAGGAGCTGGCATCTCACTCTCTTTGAATCTTCTTTATCATGCTAGGATTAACAGGAAAAAGCAAAAAATTTCAGAATTTCACCTTGCAATGTGGAGATATTACTGTTTGTGCATTTACAATATTCATTGATTTTTGCCATTGAAAAACATGTTTTTCATATACCAGAAATGTTTGAAGCTACTGACTGAATGAAAGGAGCTGGCATCTCACTCTCTTTGAATCTTCTTTATCATGCTAGGATTAACAGGAAAAAGCAAAAAATTTCAGAATTGCACCTTGCAATGTGGAGATATTACTGTTTGTGCATTTACAATATCATTGATTTTTGCCATTGAAAAACGTCCAGAAATGTTTGAAGCTACTGACTGAATGAAAGGAGCTGGCATCTCACTCTCTTTGAATCTTCTTTATCATGCTAGGATTAGCAGGAAAAAGCAAAAAATTTCAGAATTGCACCTTGCAATGTGGAGATATTACTGTTTGTGCATTTACAATATTCATTGATTTTTGCCATTGAAAAACATGTTTTTCATATACCAGAAATGTTTGAAGCTACTGACTGAATGAAAGGAGCTGGCATCTCACTCTCTTTGAATCTTCTTTATCATGCTAGGATTAGCAGGAAAAAGCAAAAAAATTTCAGAATTGCACCTTGCAATGTGGAGATATTACTGTTTGTGCATTTACAATATTCATTGATTTTTGCCATTGAAAAACGTTTTTCATATACCAGAAATGTTTGAAGCTACTGACTGAATGAAAGGAGCTGGCATCTCACTCTCTTTGAATCTTGTTTATCATGCTAGGATTAACAGGAAAAAGCAAAAATTTCAGAATTGCACCTTGCAATGTGGAGATATTACTGTTTGTGCATTTACAATATTCATTGATTTTTGCCATTGAAAAACGTCCAGAAATGTTTGAAGCTACTGACTGAATGAAAGGAGCTGGCATCTCACTCTCTTTGAATCTTCTTTATCATGCTAGGATTAACAGGAAAAAGCTAAAAATTTCAGAATTGCACCTTGCAATGTGGAGATATTACTGTTTGTGCATTTACAATATTCATTGATTTTTGCCATTGAAAACATGTTTTTCATATACCAGAAATGTTTGAAGCTACTGACTGAATGAAAGGAGCTGGCATCTCACTCTCTTTGAATCTTCTTTATCATGCTAGGATTAGCAGGAAAAAGCAAAAAATTTCAGAATTGCACCTTGCAATGTGGAGATATTACTGTTTGTGCATTTACAATATTCATTGATTTTTGCCATTGAAAAACATGTGTTTTTCATATACCAGAAATGTTTGAAGCTACTGACTGAATGAAAGGAGCTGGCATCTCACTCTCTTTGAATCTTCTTTATCATGCTAGGATTAGCAGGAAAAAGCAAAAAATTTCAGAATTGCACCTTGCAATGTGGAGATATTACTGTTTGTGCATTTACAATATTCATTGATTTTTGCCATTGAAAAACATGTTTTTCATATACCAGAAATGTTTGAAGCTACTGACTGAATGAAAGGAGCTGGCATCTCACTCTCTTTGAATCTTCTTTATCATGCTAGGATTAACAGGAAAAAGCAAAAAATTTCAGAATTGCACCTTGCAATGTGGAGATATTACTGTTTGTGCATTTACAATATTCATTGATTTTTGCCATTGAAAAACGTCCAGAAATGTTTGAAGCTACTGACTGAATGAAAGGAGCTGGCATCTCACTCTCTTTGAATCTTCTTTATCATGCTAGGATTAGCAGGAAAAAGCAAAAAATTTCAGAATTGCACCTTGCAATGTGGAGATATTACTGTTTGTGCATTTACAATATTCATTGATTTTTGCCATTGAAAAACATGTTTTTCATATACCAGAAATGTTTGAAGCTACTGACTGAATGAAAGGAGCTGGCATCTCACTCTCTTTGAATCTTCTTTATCATGCTAGGATTAACAGGAAAAAGCAAAAATTTCAGAATTGCACCTTGCAATGTGGAGATATTACTGTTTGTGCATTTACAATATTCATTGATTTTTGCCATTGAAAAACGTCCAGAAATGTTTGAAGCTACTGACTGAATGAAAGGAGCTGGCATCTCACTCTCTTTGAATCTTCTTTATCATGCTAGGATTAACAGGAAAAAGCTAAAAATTTCAGAATTGCACCTTGCAATGTGGAGATATTACTGTTTGTGCATTTACAATATTCATTGATTTTTGCCATTGAAAAACATGTTTTTCATATACCAGAAATGTTTGAAGCTACTGACTGAATGAAAGGAGCTGGCATCTCACTCTCTTTGAATCTTCTTTATCATGCTAGGATTAGCAGGAAAAAGCAAAGAATTTCAGAATTGCACCTTGCAATGTGGAGATATTACTGTTTGTGCATTTACAATATTCATTGATTTTTGCCATTGAAAAACATGTTTTTCATATACCAGAAATGTTTGAAGCTACTGACTGAATGAAAGGAGCTGGCATCTCACTCTCTTTGAATCTTCTTTATCATGCTAAGAGGAGCAGGAAAAAGCAAAAAATTTCAGAATTGCACCTTGCAATGCGGAGAAATTACTGTTTGTGCATTTACAATATTCATTGATTTTTGCCATTGAAAAACGTCCAGAAATGATTGAAGCTACTGACTGAATGAAAGGAGCTGTCATCTCACTCTCTTTGAATCTTCTTTATCATGCTAGATTAGCAGGAAAAAGCAAAAAATTTCAGAATTGCACCTTGCAATGCGGAGAAATTACTGTTTGTGCATTTACAATATTCATTGATTTTTGCCATTGAAAAATGTCCAGAAATGATTGAAGCTACTGACTGAATGAAAGGAGCTGGCATCTCACTCTCTTTGAATCTTCTTTATCATGCTAGGATTAGCAGGAAAAAGCAAAAAATTTCAGAATTGCACCTTGCAATGTGGAGATATTACTGTTTGTGCATTTACAATATTCATTGATTTTTGCCATTGAAAAACATGTTTTTCATATACCAGAAATGTTTGAAGCTACTGACTGAATGAAAGGAGCTGGCATCTCACTCTCTTTGAATCTTCTTTATCATGCTAGGATTAACAGGAAAAAGCAAAAAATTTCAGAATTTCACCTTGCAATGTGGAGATATTACTGTTTGTGCATTTACAATATTCATTGATTTTTGCCATTGAAAAACATGTTTTTCATATACCAGAAATGTTTGAAGCTACTGACTGAATGAAAGGAGCTGGCATCTCACTCTCTTTGAATCTTCTTTATCATGCTAGGATTAGCAGGAAAAAGCAAAAAATTTCAGAATTGCACCTTGCAATGTGGAGATATTACTGTTTGTGCATTTACAATATTCATTGATTTTTGCCATTGAAAAACATGTTTTTCATATACCAGAAATGTTTGAAGCTACTGACTGAATGAAAGGAGCTGGCATCTCACTCTCTTTGAATCTTCTTTATCATGCTAGGATTAGCAGGAAAAAGCAAAAAATTTCAGAATTGCACCTTGCAATGTGGAGATATTACTGTTTGTGCATTTACAATATTCATTGATTTTTGCCATTGAAAAACATGTTTTTCATATACCAGAAATGTTTGAAGCTACTGACTGAATGAAAGGAGCTGGCATCTCACTCTCTTTGAATCTTCTTTATCATGCTAGGATTAACAGGAAAAAGCAAAAAATTTCAGAATTGCACCTTGCAATGTGGAGATATTACTGTTTGTGCATTTACAATATTCATTGATTTTTGCCATTGAAAAACATGTTTTTCATATACCAGAAATGTTTGAAGCTACTGACTGAATGAAAGGAGCTGGCATCTCACTCTCTTTGAATCTTCTTTATCATGCTAGGATTAACAGGAAAAAGCAAAAAATTTCAGAATTGCACCTTGCAATGTGGAGATATTACTGTTTGTGCATTTACAATATTCATTGATTTTTGCCATTGAAAAACATGTTTTTCATATACCAGAAATGTTTGAAGCTACTGACTGAATGAAAGGAGCTGGCATCTCACTCTCTTTGAATCTTCTTTATCATGCTAGGATTAGCAGGAAAAAGCAAAAAATTTCAGAATTGCACCTTGCAATGTGGAGATATTACTGTTTGTGCATTTATAATATTCATTGATTTTTGCCATTGAAAAACATGTTTTTCATATACCAGAAATGTTTGAAGCTACTGACTGAATGAAAGGAGCTGGCATCTCACTCTCTTTGAATCTTCTTTATCATGCTAGGATTAGCAGGAAAAAGCAAAAAATTTCAGAATTGCACCTTGCAATGTGGAGATATTACTGTTTGTGCATTTACAATATTCATTGATTTTTGCCATTGAAAAACATGTTTTTCATATACCAGAAATGTTTGAAGCTACTGACTGAATGAAAGGAGCTGGCATCTCACTCTCTTTGAATCTTCTTTATCATGCTAGGATTAACAGGAAAAAGCAAAAAATTTCAGAATTGCACCTTGCAATGTGGAGATATTACTGTTTGTGCATTTACAATATTCATTGATTTTTGCCATTGAAAAACGTCCAGAAATGTTTGAAGCTACTGACTGAATGAAAGGAGCTGGCATCTCACTCTCTTTGAATCTTCTTTATCATGCTAGGATTAACAGGAAAAAGCTAAAAATTTCAGAATTGCACCTTGCAATGTGGAGATATTACTGTTTGTGCATTTACAATATTCATTGATTTTTGCCATTGAAAAACATGTTTTTCATATACCAGAAATGTTTGAAGCTACTGACTGAATGAAAGGAGCTGGCATCTCACTCTCTTTGAATCTTCTTTATCATGCTAGGATTAGCAGGAAAAAGCAAAAAATTTCAGAATTGCACCTTGCAATGTGGAGATATTACTGTTTGTGCATTTACAATATTCATTGATTTTTGCCATTGAAAAACATGTTTTTCATATACCAGAAATGTTTGAAGCTACTGACTGAATGAAAGGAGCTGGCATCTCACTCTCTTTGAATCTTCTTTATCATGCTAGGATTAACAGGAAAAAGCAAAAAATTTCAGAATTTCACCTTGCAATGTGGAGATATTACTGTTTGTGCATTTACAATATTCATTGATTTTTGCCATTGAAAAACATGTTTTTCATATACCAGAAATGTTTGAAGCTACTGACTGAATGAAAGGAGCTGGCATCTCACTCTCTTTGAATCTTCTTTATCATGCTAGGATTAACAGGAAAAAGCAAAAAATTTCAGAATTGCACCTTGCAATGTGGAGATATTACTGTTTGTGCATTTACAATATTCATTGATTTTTGCCATTGAAAAACGTCCAGAAATGTTTGAAGCTACTGACTGAATGAAAGGAGCTGGCATCTCACTCTCTTTGAATCTTCTTTATCATGCTAGGATTAACAGGAAAAAGCTAAAAATTTCAGAATTGCACCTTGCAATGTGGAGATATTACTGTTTGTGCATTTACAATATTCATTGATTTTTGCCATTGAAAAACATGTTTTTCATATACCAGAAATGTTTGAAGCTACTGACTGAATGAAAGGAGCTGGCATCTCACTCTCTTTGAATCTTGTTTATCATGCTAGGATTAGCAGGAAAAAGCAAAAAATTTCAGAATTGCACCTTGCAATGTGGAGATATTACTGTTTGTGCATTTACAATATTCATTGATTTTTGCCATTGAAAAACGTCCAGAAATGTTTGAAGCTACTGACTGAATGAAAGGAGCTGGCATCTCACTCTCTTTGAATCTTCTTTATCATGCTAGGATTAACAGGAAAAAGCTAAAAATTTCAGAATTGCACCTTGCAATGTGGAGATATTACTGTTTGTGCATTTACAATATTCATTGATTTTTGCCATTGAAAAACATGTTTTTCATATACCAGAAATGTTTGAAGCTACTGACTGAATGAAAGGAGCTGGCATCTCACTCTCTTTGAATCTTCTTTATCATGCTAGGATTAGCAGGAAAAAGCAAAAAATTTCAGAATTGCACCTTGCAATGTGGAGATATTACTGTTTGTGCATTTACAATATTCATTGATTTTTGCCATTGAAAAACATGTGATTTTCATATACCAGAAATGTTTGAAGCTACTGACTGAATGAAAGGAGCTGGCATCTCACTCTCTTTGAATCTTCTTTATCATGCTAGGATTAGCAGGAAAAAGCAAAAAATTTCAGAATTGCACCTTGCAATGTGGAGATATTACTGTTTGTGCATTTACAATATTCATTGATTTTTGCCATTGAAAAACATGTTTTTCATATACCAGAAATGTTTGAAGCTACTGACTGAATGAAAGGAGCTGGCATCTCACTCTCTTTGAATCTTCTTTATCATGCTAGGATTAACAGGAAAAAGCAAAAAATTTCAGAATTGCACCTTGCAATGTGGAGATATTACTGTTTGTGCATTTACAATATTCATTGATTTTTGCCATTGAAAAACGTCCAGAAATGTTTGAAGCTACTGACTGAATGAAAGGAGCTGGCATCTCACTCTCTTTGAATCTTCTTTATCATGCTAGGATTAGCAGGAAAAAGCAAAAAATTTCAGAATTGCACCTTGCAATGTGGAGATATTACTGTTTGTGCATTTACAATATTCATTGATTTTTGCCATTGAAAAACATGTTTTTCATATACCAGAAATGTTTGAAGCTACTGACTGAATGAAAGGAGCTGGCATCTCACTCTCTTTGAATCTTCTTTATCATGCTAGGATTAACAGGAAAAAGCAAAAAATTTCAGAATTGCACCTTGCAATGTGGAGATATTACTGTTTGTGCATTTACAATATTCATTGATTTTTGCCATTGAAAAACGTCCAGAAATGTTTGAAGCTACTGACTGAATGAAAGGAGCTGGCATCTCACTCTCTTTGAATCTTCTTTATCATGCTAGGATTAGCAGGAAAAAGCAAAAAATTTCAGAATTGCACCTTGCAATGTGGAGATATTACTGTTTGTGCATTTACAATATTCATTGATTTTTGCCATTGAAAAACATGTTTTTCATATACCAGAAATGTTTGAAGCTACTGACTGAATGAAAGGAGCTGGCATCTCACTCTCTTTGAATCTTCTTTATCATGCTAGGATTAGCAGGAAAAAGCAAAAAATTTCAGAATTGCACCTTGCAATGTGGAGATATTACTGTTTGTGCATTTACAATATTCATTGATTTTTGCCATTGAAAAACGTTTTTCATATACCAGAAACGTTTGAAGCTACTGACTGAATGAAAGGAGCTGGCATCTCACTCTCTTTGAATCTTCTTTATCATGCTAGGATTAACAGGAAAAAGCAAAAAATTTCAGAATTGCACCTTGCAATGTGGAGATATTACTGTTTGTGCATTTACAATATTCATTGATTTTTGCCATTGAAAAACATCCAGAAATGTTTGAAGCTACTGACTGAATGAAAGGAGCTGGCATCTCACTCTCTTTGAATCTTCTTTATCATGCTAGGATTAGCAGGAAAAAGCAAAAAATTTCAGAATTGCACCTTGCAATGTGGAGATATTACTGTTTGTGCATTTACAATATTCATTGATTTTTGCCATTGAAAAACATAATGTTATTCATATACCAGAAATGTTTGAAGCTACTGACTGAATGAAAGGAGCTGGCATCTCACTCTCTTTGAATCTTCTTTATCATGCTAGGATTAACAGGAAAAAGCAAAAAATTTCAGAATTGCACCTTGCAATGTGGAGATATTACTGTTTGTGCATTTACAATATTCATTGATTTTTGCCATTGAAAAACGTCCAGAAATGTTTGAAGCTACTGACTGAATGAAAGGAGCTGGCATCTCACTCTCTTTGAATCTTCTTTATCATGCTAGGATTAGCAGGAAAAAGCAAAAAATTTCAGAATTGCACCTTGCAATGTGGAGATATTACTGTTTGTGCATTTACAATATTCATTGATTTTTGCCATTGAAAAACATGTTTTTCATATACCAGAAATGTTTGAAGCTACTGACTGAATGAAAGGAGCTGGCATCTCACTCTCTTTGAATCTTCTTTATCATGCTAGGATTAGCAGGAAAAAGCAAAAAATTTCAGAATTGCACCTTGCAATGTGGAGATATTACTGTTTGTGCATTTACAATATTCATTGATTTTTGCCATTGAAAAACGTTTTTCATATACCAGAAATGTTTGAAGCTACTGACTGAATGAAAGGAGCTGGCATCTCACTCTCTTTGAATCTTCTTTATCATGCTAGGATTAACAGGAAAAAGCAAAAAATTTCAGAATTGCACCTTGCAATGTGGAGATATTACTGTTTGTGCATTTACAATATTCATTGATTTTTGCCATTGAAAAACATCCAGAAATGTTTGAAGCTACTGACTGAATGAAAGGAGCTGGCATCTCACTCTCTTTGAATCTTCTTTATCATGCTAGGATTAGCAGGAAAAAGCAAAAAATTTCAGAATTGCACCTTGCAATGTGGAGATATTACTGTTTGTGCATTTACAATATTCATTGATTTTTGCCATTGAAAAACATGTTTTTCATATACCAGAAATGTTAGAAGCTACTGACTGAATGAAAGGAGCTGGCATCTCACTCTCTTTGAATCTTCTTTATCATGCTAGGATTAGCAGGAAAAAGCAAAAAATTTCAGAATTGCACCTTGCAATGTGGAGATATTACTGTTTGTGCATTTACAATATTCATTGATTTTTGCCATTGAAAAACATGTTTTTCATATACCAGAAATGTTTGAAGCTACTGACTGAATGAAAGGAGCTGGCATCTCACTCTCTTTGAATCTTCTTTATCATGCTAGGATTAACAGGAAAAAGCAAAAAATTTCAGAATTTCACCTTGCAATGTGGAGATATTACTGTTTGTGCATTTACAATATTCATTGATTTTTGCCATTGAAAAACATGTTTTTCATATACCAGAAATGTTTGAAGCTACTGACTGAATGAAAGGAGCTGGCATCTCACTCTCTTTGAATCTTCTTTATCATGCTAGGATTAACAGGAAAAAGCAAAAAATTTCAGAATTGCACCTTGCAATGTGGAGATATTACTGTTTGTGCATTTACAATATTCATTGATTTTTGCCATTGAAAAACGTCCAGAAATGTTTGAAGCTACTGACTGAATGAAAGGAGCTGGCATCTCACTCTCTTTGAATCTTCTTTATCATGCTAGGATTAACAGGAAAAAGCTAAAAATTTCAGAATTGCACCTTGCAATGTGGAGATATTACTGTTTGTGCATTTACAATATTCATTGATTTTTGCCATTGAAAAACATGTTTTTCATATACCAGAAATGTTTGAAGCTACTGACTGAATGAAAGGAGCTGGCATCTCACTCTCTTTGAATCTTGTTTATCATGCTAGGATTAGCAGGAAAAAGCAAAAAATTTCAGAATTGCACCTTGCAATGTGGAGATATTACTGTTTGTGCATTTACAATATTCATTGATTTTTGCCATTGAAAAACGTCCAGAAATGTTTGAAGCTACTGACTGAATGAAAGGAGCTGGCATCTCACTCTCTTTGAATCTTCTTTATCATGCTAGGATTAACAGGAAAAAGCTAAAAATTTCAGAATTGCACCTTGCAATGTGGAGATATTACTGTTTGTGCATTTACAATATTCATTGATTTTTGCCATTGAAAAACATGTTTTTCATATACCAGAAATGTTTGAAGCTACTGACTGAATGAAAGGAGCTGGCATCTCACTCTCTTTGAATCTTCTTTATCATGCTAGGATTAGCAGGAAAAAGCAAAAAATTTCAGAATTGCACCTTGCAATGTGGAGATATTACTGTTTGTGCATTTACAATATTCATTGATTTTTGCCATTGAAAAACATGTGATTTTCATATACCAGAAATGTTTGAAGCTACTGACTGAATGAAAGGAGCTGGCATCTCACTCTCTTTGAATCTTCTTTATCATGCTAGGATTAGCAGGAAAAAGCAAAAAAATTTCAGAATTGCACCTTGCAATGTGGAGATATTACTGTTTGTGCATTTACAATATTCATTGATTTTTGCCATTGAAAAACATGTTTTTCATATACCAGAAATGTTTGAAGCTACTGACTGAATGAAAGGAGCTGGCATCTCACTCTCTTTGAATCTTCTTTATCATGCTAGGATTAACAGGAAAAAGCAAAAAATTTCAGAATTGCACCTTGCAATGTGGAGATATTACTGTTTGTGCATTTACAATATTCATTGATTTTTGCCATTGAAAAACGTCCAGAAATGTTTGAAGCTACTGACTGAATGAAAGGAGCTGGCATCTCACTCTCTTTGAATCTTCTTTATCATGCTAGGATTAGCAGGAAAAAGCAAAAAATTTCAGAATTGCACCTTGCAATGTGGAGATATTACTGTTTGTGCATTTACAATATTCATTGATTTTTGCCATTGAAAAACATGTTTTTCATATACCAGAAATGTTTGAAGCTACTGACTGAATGAAAGGAGCTGGCATCTCACTCTCTTTGAATCTTCTTTATCATGCTAGGATTAACAGGAAAAAGCAAAAAATTTCAGAATTGCACCTTGCAATGTGGAGATATTACTGTTTGTGCATTTACAATATTCATTGATTTTTGCCATTGAAAAACGTCCATAAATGTTTGAAGCTACTGACTGAATGAAAGGAGCTGGCATCTCACTCTCTTTGAATCTTCTTTATCATGCTAGGATTAGCAGGAAAAAGCAAAAAATTTCAGAATTGCACCTTGCAATGTGGAGATATTACTGTTTGTGCATTTACAATATTCATTGATTTTTGCCATTGAAAAACATGTTTTTCATATACCAGAAATGTTTGAAGCTACTGACTGAATGAAAGGAGCTGGCATCTCACTCTCTTTGAATCTTCTTTATCATGCTAGGATTAGCAGGAAAAAGCAAAAAATTTCAGAATTGCACCTTGCAATGTGGAGATATTACTGTTTGTGCATTTACAATATTCATTGATTTTTGCCATTGAAAAACGTTTTTCATATACCAGAAATGTTTGAAGCTACTGACTGAATGAAAGGAGCTGGCATCTCACTCTCTTTGAATCTTCTTTATCATGCTAGGATTAACAGGAAAAAGCAAAAAATTTCAGAATTGCACCTTGCAATGTGGAGATATTACTGTTTGTGCATTTACAATATTCATTGATTTTTGCCATTGAAAAACATCCAGAAATGTTTGAAGCTACTGACTGAATGAAAGGAGCTGGCATCTCACTCTCTTTGAATCTTCTTTATCATGCTAGGATTAGCAGGAAAAAGCAAAAAATTTCAGAATTGCACCTTGCAATGTGGAGATATTACTGTTTGTGCATTTACAATATTCATTGATTTTTGCCATTGAAAAACATGTTTTTCATATACCAGAAATGTTTGAAGCTACTGACTGAATGAAAGGAGCTGGCATCTCACTCTCTTTGAATCTTCTTTATCATGCTAGGATTAGCAGGAAAAAGCAAAAAATTTCAGAATTGCACCTTGCAATGTGGAGATATTACTGTTTGTGCATTTACAATATTCATTGATTTTTGCCATTGAAAAACGTTTTTCATATACCAGAAATGTTTGAAGCTACTGACTGAATGAAAGGAGCTGGCATCTCACTCTCTTTGAATCTTCTTTATCATGCTAGGATTAACAGGAAAAAGCAAAAAATTTCAGAATTGCACCTTGCAATGTGGAGATATTACTGTTTGTGCATTTACAATATTCATTGATTTTTGCCATTGAAAAACGTCCAGAAATGTTTGAAGCTACTGACTGAATGAAAGGAGCTGGCATCTCACTCTCTTTGAATCTTCTTTATCATGCTAGGATTAACAGGAAAAAGCAAAAAATTTCAGAATTGCACCTTGCAATGTGGAGATATTACTGTTTGTGCATTTACAATATTCATTGATTTTTGCCATTGAAAAACGTCCA
This sequence comes from Phyllobates terribilis, assembly GCF_046119375.1. Lineage (NCBI taxonomy): Eukaryota > Metazoa > Chordata > Amphibia > Anura > Dendrobatidae > Phyllobates > Phyllobates terribilis. The sequence goes on along the minus strand of NW_027371060.1, from coordinate 18,840 downwards.
GAAATGTTTGAAGCTACTGACTGAATGAAAGGAGCTGGCATCTCACTCTCTTTGAATCTTCTTTATCATGCTAGGATTAGCAGGAAAAAGCAAAAAATTTCAGAATTGCACCTTGCAATGTGGAGATATTACTGTTTGTGCATTTACAATATTCATTGATTTTTGCCATGGAAAAACATGTTTTTCATATACCAGAAATGTTTGAAGCTACTGACTGAATGAAAGGAGCTGGCATCTCACTCTCTTTGAATCTTCTTTATCATGCTAGGATTAGCAGGAAAAAGCAAAAAATTTCAGAATTGCACCTTGCAATGTGGAGATATTACTGTTTGTGCATTTACAATATTCATTGATTTTTGCCATTGAAAAACATGTTTTTCATATACCAGAAATGTTTGAAGCTACTGACTGAATGAAAGGAGCTGGCATCTCACTCTCTTTGAATCTTCTTTATCATGCTAGGATTAACAGGAAAAAGCAAAAAATTTCAGAATTGCACCTTGCAATGTGGAGATATTACTGTTTGTGCATTTACAATATTCATTGATTTTTGCCATTGAAAAACGTCCAGAAATGTTTGAAGCTACTGACTGAATGAAAGGAGCTGGCATCTCACTCTCTTTGAATCTTCTTTATCATGCTAGGATTAACAGGAAAAAGCTAAAAATTTCAGAACTGCACCTTGCAATGTGGAGATATTACTGTTTGTGCATTTACAATATTCATTGATTTTTGCCATTGAAAAACATGTTTTTCATATACCAGAAATGTTTGAAGCTACTGACTGAATGAAAGGAGCTGGCATCTCACTCTCTTTGAATCTTCTTTATCATGCTAGGATTAGCAGGAAAAAGCAAAGAATTTCAGAATTGCACCTTGCAATGTGGAGATATTACTGTTTGTGCATTTACAATATTCATTGATTTTTGCCATTGAAAAACATGTTTTTCATATACCAGAAATGTTTGAAGCTACTGACTGAATGAAAGGAGCTGGCATCTCACTCTCTTTGAATCTTCTTTATCATGCTAGGATTAGCAGGAAAAAGCAAAAAATTTCAGAATTGCACCTTGCAATGTGGAGATATTACTGTTTGTGCATTTACAATATTCATTGATTTTTGCCATTGAAAAACATGTTTTTTCATATACCAGAAATGTTTGAAGCTACTGACTGAATGAAAGGAGCTGGCATCTCACTCTCTTTGAATCTTCTTTATCATGCTAGGATTAACAGGAAAAAGCAAAAAATTTCAGAATTGCACCTTGCAATGTGGAGATATTACTGTTTGTGCATTTACAATATTCATTGATTTTTGCCATTGAAAAACGTCCAGAAATGTTTGAAGCTACTGACTGAATGAAAGGAGCTGGCATCTCACTCTCTTTGAATCTTCTTTATCATGCTAGGATTAGCAGGAAAAAGCAAAAAATTTCAGAATTGCACCTTGCAATGTGGAGATATTACTGTTTGTGCATTTACAATATTCATTGATTTTTGCCATTGAAAAACATGTTTTTCATATACCAGAAATGTTTGAAGCTACTGACTGAATGAAAGGAGCTGGCATCTCACTCTCTTTGAATCTTCTTTATCATGCTAGGATTAGCAGGAAAAAGCAAAAAATTTCAGAATTGCACCTTGCAATGTGGAGATATTACTGTTTGTGCATTTACAATATTCATTGATTTTTGCCATTGAAAAACATGTTTTTCATATACCAGAAATGTTTGAAGCTACTGACTGAATGAAAGGAGCTGGCATCTCACTCTCTTTGAATCTTCTTTATCATGCTAGGATTAACAGGAAAAAGCAAAAAATTTCAGAATTGCACCTTGCAATGTGGAGATATTACTGTTTGTGCATTTACAATATTCATTGATTTTTGCCATTGAAAAACATCCAGAAATGTTTGAAGCTACTGACTGAATGAAAGGAGCTGGCATCTCACTCTCTTTGAATCTTCTTTATCATGCTAGGATTAGCAGGAAAAAGCAAAAAATTTCAGAATTGCACCTTGCAATGTGGAGATATTACTGTTTGTGCATTTACAATATTCATTGATTTTTGCCATTGAAAAACATGTTTTTCATATACCAGAAATGTTTGAAGCTACTGACTGAATGAAAGGAGCTGGCATCTCACTCTCTTTGAATCTTCTTTATCATGCTAGGATTAGCAGGAAAAAGCAAAAAATTTCAGAATTGCACCTTGCAATGTGGAGATATTACTGTTTGTGCATTTACAATATTCATTGATTTTTGCCATTGAAAAACGTTTTTCATATACCAGAAATGTTTGAAGCTACTGACTGAATGAAAGGAGCTGGCATCTCACTCTCTTTGAATCTTCTTTATCATGCTAGGATTAACAGGAAAAAGCAAAAAATTTCAGAATTGCACCTTGCAATGTGGAGATATTACTGTTTGTGCATTTACAATATTCATTGATTTTTGCCATTGAAAAACGTCCAGAAATGTTTGAAGCTACTGACTGAATGAAAGGAGCTGGCATCTCACTCTCTTTGAATCTTCTTTATCATGCTAGGATTAACAGGAAAAAGCAAAAAATTTCAGAATTGCACCTTGCAATGTGGAGATATTACTGTTTGTGCATTTACAATATTCATTGATTTTTGCCATTGAAAAACGTCCAGAAATGTTTGAAGCTACTGACTGAATGAAAGGAGCTGGCATCTCACTCTCTTTGAATCTTCTTTATCATGCTAGGATTAGCAGGAAAAAGCAAAAAATTTCAGAATTGCACCTTGCAATGTGGAGATATTACTGTTTGTGCATTTACAATATTCATTGATTTTTGCCATTGAAAAACATGTTTTTCATATACCAGAAATGTTTGAAGCTACTGACTGAATGAAAGGAGCTGGCATCTCACTCTCTTTGAATCTTCTTTATCATGCTAGGATTAGCAGGAAAAAGCAAAAAATTTCAGAATTGCACCTTGCAATGTGGAGATATTACTGTTTGTGCATTTACAATATTCATTGATTTTTGCCATTGAAAAACATGTTTTTCATATACCAGAAATGTTTGAAGCTACTGACTGAATGAAAGGAGCTGGCATCTCACTCTCTTTGAATCTTCTTTATCATGCTAGGATTAACAGGAAAAAGCAAAAAATTTCAGAATTGCACCTTGCAATGTGGAGATATTACTGTTTGTGCATTTACAATATTCATTGATTTTTGCCATTGAAAAACGTCCAGAAATGTTTGAAGCTACTGACTGAATGAAAGGAGCTGGCATCTCACTCTCTTTGAATCTTCTTTATCATGCTAGGATTAACAGGAAAAAGCTAAAAAATTTCAGAACTGCACCTTGCAATGTGGAGATATTACTGTTTGTGCATTTACAATATTCATTGATTTTTGCCATTGAAAAACATGTTTTTCATATACCAGAAATGTTTGAAGCTACTGACTGAATGAAAGGAGCTGGCATCTCACTCTCTTTGAATCTTCTTTATCATGCTAGGATTAGCAGGAAAAAGCAAAGAATTTCAGAATTGCACCTTGCAATGTGGAGATATTACTGTTTGTGCATTTACAATATTCATTGATTTTTGCCATTGAAAAACATGTTTTTCATATACCAGAAATGTTTGAAGCTACTGACTGAATGAAAGGAGCTGGCATCTCACTCTCTTTGAATCTTCTTTATCATGCTAGGATTAGCAGGAAAAAGCAAAAAATTTCAGAATTGCACCTTGCAATGTGGAGATATTACTGTTTGTGCATTTACAATATTCATTGATTTTTGCCATTGAAAAACATGTTTTTCATATACCAGAAATGTTTGAAGCTACTGACTGAATGAAAGGAGCTGGCATCTCACTCTCTTTGAATCTTCTTTATCATGCTAGGATTAACAGGAAAAAGCAAAAAATTTCAGAATTGCACCTTGCAATGTGGAGATATTACTGTTTGTGCATTTACAATATTCATTGATTTTTGCCATTGAAAAACGTCCAGAAATGTTTGAAGCTACTGACTGAATGAAAGGAGCTGGCATCTCACTCTCTTTGAATCTTCTTTATCATGCTAGGATTAGCAGGAAAAAGCAAAAAATTTCAGAATTGCACCTTGCAATGTGGAGATATTACTGTTTGTGCATTTACAATATTCATTGATTTTTGCCATTGAAAAACATGTTTTTCATATACCAGAAATGTTTGAAGCTACTGACTGAATGAAAGGAGCTGGCATCTCACTCTCTTTGAATCTTCTTTATCATGCTAGGATTAGCAGGAAAAAGCAAAAAATTTCAGAATTGCACCTTGCAATGTGGAGATATTACTGTTTGTGCATTTACAATATTCATTGATTTTTGCCATTGAAAAACATGTTTTTCATATACCAGAAATGTTTGAAGCTACTGACTGAATGAAAGGAGCTGGCATCTCACTCTCTTTGAATCTTCTTTATCATGCTAGGATTAACAGGAAAAAGCAAAAAATTTCAGAATTGCACCTTGCAATGTGGAGATATTACTGTTTGTGCATTTACAATATTCATTGATTTTTGCCATTGAAAAACGTCCAGAAATGTTTGAAGCTACTGACTGAATGAAAGGAGCTGGCATCTCACTCTCTTTGAATCTTCTTTATCATGCTAGGATTAACAGGAAAAAGCTAAAATTTCAGAATTGCACCTTCCAATGTGGAGATATTACTGTTTGTGCATTTACAATATTCATTGATTTTTGCCATTGAAAAACATGTTTTTCATATACCAGAAATGTTTGAAGCTACTGACTGAATGAAAGGAGCTGGCATCTCACTCTCTTTGAATCTTCTTTATCATGCTAGGATTAGCAGGAAAAAGCAAAAAATTTCAGAATTGCACCTTGCAATGTGGAGATATTACTGTTTGTGCATTTACAATATTCATTGATTTTTGCCATTGAAAAACATGTTTTTCATATACCAGAAATGTTTGAAGCTACTGACTGAATGAAAGGAGCTGGCATCTCACTCTCTTTGAATCTTCTTTATCATGCTAGGATTAACAGGAAAAAGCAAAAAATTTCAGAATTGCACCTTGCAATGTGGAGATATTACTGTTTGTGCATTTACAATATTCATTGATTTTTGCCATTGAAAAACGTCCAGAAATGTTTGAAGCTACTGACTGAATGAAAGGAGCTGGCATCTCACTCTCTTTGAATCTTCTTTATCATGCTAGGATTAGCAGGAAAAAGCAAAAAATTTCAGAATTGCACCTTGCAATGTGGAGATATTACTGTTTGTGCATTTACAATATTCATTGATTTTTGCCATTGAAAAACATGTTTTTCATATACCAGAAATGTTTGAAGCTACTGACTGAATGAAAGGAGCTGGCATCTCACTCTCTTTGAATCTTCTTTATCATGCTAGGATTAGCAGGAAAAAGCAAAAAATTTCAGAATTGCACCTTGCAATGTGGAGATATTACTGTTTGTGCATTTACAATATTCATTGATTTTTGCCATTGAAAAACATGTTTTTCATATACCAGAAATGTTTGAAGCTACTGACTGAATGAAAGGAGCTGGCATCTCACTCTCTTTGAATCTTCTTTATCATACTAGGATTAACAGGAAAAAGCAAAAAATTTCAGAATTGCACCTTGCAATGTGGAGATATTACTGTTTGTGCATTTACAATATTCATTGATTTTTGCCATTGAAAAACGTCCAGAAATGTTTGAAGCTACTGACTGAATGAAAGGAGCTGGCATCTCACTCTCTTTGAATCTTCTTTATCATGCTAGGATTAACAGGAAAAAGCTAAAAATTTCAGAATTGCACCTTGCAATGTGGAGATATTACTGTTTGTGCATTTACAATATTCATTGATTTTTGCCATTGAAAAACATGTTTTTCATATACCAGAAATGTTTGAAGCTACTGACTGAATGAAAGGAGCTGGCATCTCACTCTCTTTGAATCTTCTTTATCATGCTAGGATTAGCAGGAAAAAGCAAAGAATTTCAGAATTGCACCTTGCAATGTGGAGATATTACTGTTTGTGCATTTACAATATTCATTGATTTTTGCCATTGAAAAACATGTTTTTCATATACCAGAAATGTTTGAAGCTACTGACTGAATGAAAGGAGCTGGCATCTCACTCTCTTTGAATCTTCTTTATCATGCTAAGAGGAGCAGGAAAAAGCAAAAAATTTCAGAATTGCACCTTGCAATGCGGAGAAATTACTGTTTGTGCATTTACAATATTCATTGATTTTTGCCATTGAAAAATGTCCAGAAATGATTGAAGCTACTGACTGAATGAAAGGAGCTGTCATCTCACTCTCTTTGAATCTTCTTTATCATGCTAAGAGGAGCAGGAAAAAGCAAAAAATTTCAGAATTGCACCTTGCAATGCGGAGAAATTACTGTTTGTGCATTTACAATATTCATTGATTTTTGCCATTGAAAAATGTCCAGAAATGATTGAAGCTACTGACTGAATGAAAGGAGCTGGCATCTCACTCTCTTTGAATCTTCTTTATCATGCTAGGATTAGCAGGAAAAAGCAAAAAATTTCAGAATTGCACCTTGCAATGTGGAGATATTACTGTTTGTGCATTTACAATATTCATTGATTTTTGCCATTGAAAAACATGTTTTTCGTATACCAGAAATGTTTGAAGCTACTGACTGAATGAAAGGAGCTGGCATCTCACTCTCTTTGAATCTTCTTTATCATGCTAGGATTAACAGGAAAAAGCAAAAAATTTCAGAATTTCACCTTGCAATGTGGAGATATTACTGTTTGTGCATTTACAATATTCATTGATTTTTGCCATTGAAAAACATGTTTTTCATATACCAGAAATGTTTGAAGCTACTGACTGAATGAAAGGAGCTGGCATCTCACTCTCTTTGAATCTTCTTTATCATGCTAGGATTAACAGGAAAAAGCAAAAAATTTCAGAATTGCACCTTGCAATGTGGAGATATTACTGTTTGTGCATTTACAATATTCATTGATTTTTGCCATTGAAAAACGTCCAGAAATGTTTGAAGCTACTGACTGAATGAAAGGAGCTGGCATCTCACTCTCTTTGAATCTTCTTTATCATGCTAGGATTAGCAGGAAAAAGCAAAAAATTTCAGAATTGCACCTTGCAATGTGGAGATATTACTGTTTGTGCATTTACAATATTCATTGATTTTTGCCATTGAAAAACATGTTTTTCATATACCAGAAATGTTTGAAGCTACTGACTGAATGAAAGGAGCTGGCATCTCACTCTCTTTGAATCTTCTTTATCATGCTAGGATTAGCAGGAAAAAGCAAAAAATTTCAGAATTGCACCTTGCAATGTGGAGATATTACTGTTTGTGCATTTACAATATTCATTGATTTTTGCCATTGAAAAACGTTTTTCATATACCAGAAATGTTTGAAGCTACTGACTGAATGAAAGGAGCTGGCATCTCACTCTCTTTGAATCTTCTTTATCATGCTAGGATTAACAGGAAAAAGCAAAAAATTTCAGAATTGCACCTTGCAATGTGGAGATATTACTGTTTGTGCATTTACAATATTCATTGATTTTTGCCATTGAAAAACGTCCAGAAATGTTTGAAGCTACTGACTGAATGAAAGGAGCTGGCATCTCACTCTCTTTGAATCTTCTTTATCATGCTAGGATTAAGAGGAAAAAGCAAAAAATTTCAGAATTGCACCTTGCAATGTGGAGATATTACTGTTTGTGCATTTACAATATTCATTGATTTTTGCCATTGAAAAACGTCCAGAAATGTTTGAAGCTACTGACTGAATGAAAGGAGCTGGCATCTCACTCTCTTTGAATCTTCTTTATCATGCTAGGATTAGCAGGAAAAAGCAAAAAATTTCAGAATTGCAATTTGCAATGTGGAGATATTACTGTTTGTGCATTTACAATATTCATTGATTTTTGCCATTGAAAAACATGTTTTTCATATACCAGAAATGTTTGAAGCTACTGACTGAATGAAAGGAGCTGGCATCTCACTCTCTTTGAATCTTCTTTATCATGCTAGGATTAGCAGGAAAAAGCAAAAAATTTCAGAATTGCACCTTGCAATGTGGAGATATTACTGTTTGTGCATTTACAATATTCATTGATTTTTGCCATTGAAAAACATGTTTTTCATATACCAGAAATGTTTGAAGCTACTGACTGAATGAAAGGAGCTGGCATCTCACTCTCTTTGAATCTTCTTTATCATGCTAGGATTAACAGGAAAAAGCAAAAAATTTCAGAATTGCACCTTGCAATGTGGAGATATTACTGTTTGTGCATTTACAATATTCATTGATTTTTGCCATTGAAAAACGTCCAGAAATGTTTGAAGCTACTGACTGAATGAAAGTAGCTGGCATCTCACTCTCTTTGAATCTTCTTTATCATGCTAGGATTAACAGGAAAAAGCTAAAAATTTCAGAACTGCACCTTGCAATGTGGAGATATTACTGTTTGTGCATTTACAATATTCATTGATTTTTGCCATTGAAAAACATGTTTTTCATATACCAGAAATGTTTGAAGCTACTGACTGAATGAAAGGAGCTGGCATCTCACTCTCTTTGAATCTTCTTTATCATGCTAGGATTAGCAGGAAAAAGCAAAGAATTTCAGAATTGCACCTTGCAATGTGGAGATATTACTGTTTGTGCATTTACAATATTCATTGATTTTTGCCATTGAAAAACATGTTTTTCATATACCAGAAATGTTTGAAGCTACTGACTGAATGAAAGGAGCTGGCATCTCACTCTCTTTGAATCTTCTTTATCATGCTAGGATTAGCAGGAAAAAGCAAAAAATTTCAGAATTGCACCTTGCAATGTGGAGATATTACTGTTTGTGCATTTACAATATTCATTGATTTTTGCCATTGAAAAACATGTTTTTCATATACCAGAAATGTTTGAAGCTACTGACTGAATGAAAGGAGCTGGCATCTCACTCTCTTTGAATCTTCTTTATCATGCTAGGATTAACAGGAAAAAGCAAAAAATTTCAGAATTGCACCTTGCAATGTGGAGATATTACTGTTTGTGCATTTACAATATTCATTGATTTTTGCCATTGAAAAACGTCCAGAAATGTTTGAAGCTACTGACTGAATGAAAGGAGCTGGCATCTCACTCTCTTTGAATCTTCTTTATCATGCTAGGATTAACAGGAAAAAGCTAAAAATTTCAGAACTGCACCTTGCAATGTGGAGATATTACTGTTTGTGCATTTACAATATTCATTGATTTTTGCCATTGAAAAACATGTTTTTCATATACCAGAAATGTTTGAAGCTACTGACTGAATGAAAGGAGCTGGCATCTCACTCTCTTTGAATCTTCTTTATCATGCTAGGATTAGCAGGAAAAAGCAAAGAATTTCAGAATTGCACCTTGCAATGTGGAGATATTACTGTTTGTGCATTTACAATATTCATTGATTTTTGCCATTGAAAAACATGTTTTTCATATACCAGAAATGTTTGAAGCTACTGACTGAATGAAAGGAGCTGGCATCTCACTCTCTTTGAATCTTCTTTATCATGCTAGGATTAGCAGGAAAAAGCAAAAAATTTCAGAATTGCACCTTGCAATGTGGAGATATTACTGTTTGTGCATTTACAATATTCATTGATTTTTGCCATTGAAAAACATGTTTTTCATATACCAGAAATGTTTGAAGCTACTGACTGAATGAAAGGAGCTGGCATCTCACTCTCTTTGAATCTTCTTTATCATGCTAGGATTAACAGGAAAAAGCAAAAAATTTCAGAATTGCACCTTGCAATGTGGAGATATTACTGTTTGTGCATTTACAATATTCATTGATTTTTGCCATTGAAAAACGTCCAGAAATGTTTGAAGCTACTGACTGAATGAAAGGAGCTGGCATCTCACTCTCTTTGAATCTTCTTTATCATGCTAGGATTAACAGGAAAAAGCTAAAAATTTCAGAACTGCACCTTGCAATGTGGAGATATTACTGTTTGTGCATTTACAATATTCATTGATTTTTGCCATTGAAAAACATGTTTTTCATATACCAGAAATGTTTGAAGCTACTGACTGAATGAAAGGAGCTGGCATCTCACTCTCTTTGAATCTTCTTTATCATGCTAGGATTAACAGGAAAAAGCAAAAAATTTCAGAATTGCACCTTGCAATGTGGAGATATTACTGTTTGTGCATTTACAATATTCATTGATTTTTGCCATTGAAAAACATGTTTTTCATATACCAGAAATGTTTGAAGCTACTGACTGAATGAAAGGAGCTGGCATCTCACTCTCTTTGAATCTTCTTTATCATGCTAGGATTAAGAGGAAAAAGCAAAAAATTTCAGAATTGCACCTTGCAATGTGGAGATATTACTGTTTGTGCATTTACAATATTCATTGATTTTTGCCATTGAAAAACGTCCAGAAATGTTTGAAGCTACTGACTGAATGAAAGGAGCTGGCATCTCACTCTCTTTGAATCTTCTTTATCATGCTAGGATTAGCAGGAAAAAGCAAAAAATTTCAGAATTGCAATTTGCAATGTGGAGATATTACTGTTTGTGCATTTACAATATTCATTGATTTTTGCCATTGAAAAACATGTTTTTCATATACCAGAAATGTTTGAAGCTACTGACTGAATGAAAGGAGCTGGCATCTCACTCTCTTTGAATCTTCTTTATCATGCTAGGATTAGCAGGAAAAAGCAAAAAATTTCAGAATTGCACCTTGCAATGTGGAGATATTACTGTTTGTGCATTTACAATATTCATTGATTTTTGCCATTGAAAAACATGTTTTTCATATACCAGAAATGTTTGAAGCTACTGACTGAATGAAAGGAGCTGGCATCTCACTCTCTTTGAATCTTCTTTATCATGCTAGGATTAACAGGAAAAAGCAAAAAATTTCAGAATTGCACCTTGCAATGTGGAGATATTACTGTTTGTGCATTTACAATATTCATTGATTTTTGCCATTGAAAAACGTCCAGAAATGTTTGAAGCTACTGACTGAATGAAAGGAGCTGGCATCTCACTCTCTTTGAATCTTCTTTATCATGCTAGGATTAACAGGAAAAAGCTAAAAATTTCAGAACTGCACCTTGCAATGTGGAGATATTACTGTTTGTGCATTTACAATATTCATTGATTTTTGCCATTGAAAAACATGTTTTTCATATACCAGAAATGTTTGAAGCTACTGACTGAATGAAAGGAGCTGGCATCTCACTCTCTTTGAATCTTCTTTATCATGCTAGGATTAGCAGGAAAAAGCAAAGAATTTCAGAATTGCACCTTGCAATGTGGAGATATTACTGTTTGTGCATTTACAATATTCATTGATTTTTGCCATTGAAAAACATGTTTTTCATATACCAGAAATGTTTGAAGCTACTGACTGAATGAAAGGAGCTGGCATCTCACTCTCTTTGAATCTTCTTTATCATGCTAGGATTAGCAGGAAAAAGCAAAAAATTTCAGAATTGCACCTTGCAATGTGGAGATATTACTGTTTGTGCATTTACAATATTCATTGATTTTTGCCATTGAAAAACATGTTTTTCATATACCAGAAATGTTTGAAGCTACTGACTGAATGAAAGGAGCTGGCATCTCACTCTCTTTGAATCTTCTTTATCATGCTAGGATTAACAGGAAAAAGCAAAAAATTTCAGAATTGCACCTTGCAATGTGGAGATATTACTGTTTGTGCATTTACAATATTCATTGATTTTTGCCATTGAAAAACGTCCAGAAATGTTTGAAGCTACTGACTGAATGAAAGGAGCTGGCATCTCACTCTCTTTGAATCTTCTTTATCATGCTAGGATTAACAGGAAAAAGCTAAAAATTTCAGAACTGCACCTTGCAATGTGGAGATATTACTGTTTGTGCATTTACAATATTCATTGATTTTTGCCATTGAAAAACATGTTTTTCATATACCAGAAATGTTTGAAGCTACTGACTGAATGAAAGGAGCTGGCATCTCACTCTCTTTGAATCTTCTTTATCATGCTAGGATTAGCAGGAAAAAGCAAAGAATTTCAGAATTGCACCTTGCAATGTGGAGATATTACTGTTTGTGCATTTACAATATTCATTGATTTTTGCCATTGAAAAACATGTTTTTCATATACCAGAAATGTTTGAAGCTACTGACTGAATGAAAGGAGCTGGCATCTCACTCTCTTTGAATCTTCTTTATCATGCTAGGATTAGCAGGAAAAAGCAAAAAATTTCAGAATTGCACCTTGCAATGTGGAGATATTACTGTTTGTGCATTTACAATATTCATTGATTTTTGCCATTGAAAAACATGTTTTTCATATACCAGAAATGTTTGAAGCTACTGACTGAATGAAAGGAGCTGGCATCTCACTCTCTTTGAATCTTCTTTATCATGCTAGGATTAACAGGAAAAAGCAAAAAATTTCAGAATTGCACCTTGCAATGTGGAGATATTACTGTTTGTGCATTTACAATATTCATTGATTTTTGCCATTGAAAAACATGTTTTTCATATACCAGAAATGTTTGAAGCTACTGACTGAATGAAAGGAGCTGGCATCTCACTCTCTTTGAATCTTCTTTATCATGCTAGGATTAGCAGGAAAAAGCAAAGAATTTCAGAATTGCACCTTGCAATGTGGAGATATTACTGTTTGTGCATTTACAATATTCATTGATTTTTGCCATTGAAAAACATGTTTTTCATATACCAGAAATGTTTGAAGCTACTGACTGAATGAAAGGAGCTGGCATCTCACTCTCTTTGAATCTTCTTTATCATGCTAGGATTAGCAGGAAAAAGCAAAAAATTTCAGAATTGCACCTTGCAATGTGGAGATATTACTGTTTGTGCATTTACAATATTCATTGATTTTTGCCATTGAAAAACATGTTTTTCATATACCAGAAATGTTTGAAGCTACTGACTGAATGAAAGGAGCTGGCATCTCACTCTCTTTGAATCTTCTTTATCATGCTAGGATTAACAGGAAAAAGCAAAAAATTTCAGAATTGCACCTTGCAATGTGGAGATATTACTGTTTGTGCATTTACAATATTCATTGATTTTTGCCATTGAAAAACGTCCAGAAATGTTTGAAGCTACTGACTGAATGAAAGGAGCTGGCATCTCACTCTCTTTGAATCTTCTTTATCATGCTAGGATTAACAGGAAAAAGCTAAAAATTTCAGAACTGCACCTTGCAATGTGGAGATATTACTGTTTGTGCATTTACAATATTCATTGATTTTTGCCATTGAAAAACATGTTTTTCATATACCAGAAATGTTTGAAGCTACTGACTGAATGAAAGGAGCTGGCATCTCACTCTCTTTGAATCTTCTTTATCATGCTAGGATTAGCAGGAAAAAGCAAAGAATTTCAGAATTGCACCTTGCAATGTGGAGATATTACTGTTTGTGCATTTACAATATTCATTGATTTTTGCCATTGAAAAACATGTTTTTCATATACCAGAAATGTTTGAAGCTACTGACTGAATGAAAGGAGCTGGCATCTCACTCTCTTTGAATCTTCTTTATCATGCTAGGATTAGCAGGAAAAAGCAAAAAATTTCAGAATTGCACCTTGCAATGTGGAGATATTACTGTTTGTGCATTTACAATATTCATTGATTTTTGCCATTGAAAAACATGTTTTTCATATACCAGAAATGTTTGAAGCTACTGACTGAATGAAAGGAGCTGGCATCTCACTCTCTTTGAATCTTCTTTATCATGCTAGGATTAACAGGAAAAAGCAAAAAATTTCAGAATTGCACCTTGCAATGTGGAGATATTACTGTTTGTGCATTTACAATATTCATTGATTTTTGCCATTGAAAAACGTCCAGAAATGTTTGAAGCTACTGACTGAATGAAAGGAGCTGGCATCTCACTCTCTTTGAATCTTCTTTATCATGCTAGGATTAGCAGGAAAAAGCAAAAAATTTCAGAATTGCACCTTGCAATGTGGAGATATTACTGTTTGTGCATTTACAATATTCATTGATTTTTGCCATTGAAAAACATGTTTTTCATATACCAGAAATGTTTGAAGCTACTGACTGAATGAAAGGAGCTGGCATCTCACTCTCTTTGAATCTTCTTTATCATGCTAGGATTAGCAGGAAAAAGCAAAAAATTTCAGAATTGCACCTTGCAATGTGGAGATATTACTGTTTGTGCATTTACAATATTCATTGATTTTTGCCATTGAAAAACATGTTTTTCATATACCAGAAATGTTTGAAGCTACTGACTGAATGAAAGGAGCTGGCATCTCACTCTCTTTGAATCTTCTTTATCATGCTAGGATTAACAGGAAAAAGCAAAAAATTTCAGAATTGCACCTTGCAATGTGGAGATATTACTGTTTGTGCATTTACAATATTCATTGATTTTTGCCATTGAAAAACGTCCAGAAATGTTTGAAGCTACTGACTGAATGAAAGGAGCTGGCATCTCACTCTCTTTGAATCTTCTTTATCATGCTAGGATTAACAGGAAAAAGCTAAAAATTTCAGAATTGCACCTTCCAATGTGGAGATATTACTGTTTGTGCATTTACAATATTCATTGATTTTTGCCATTGAAAAACATGTTTTTCATATACCAGAAATGTTTGAAGCTACTGACTGAATGAAAGGAGCTGGCATCTCACTCTCTTTGAATCTTCTTTATCATGCTAGGATTAGCAGGAAAAAGCAAAAAATTTCAGAATTGCACCTTGCAATGTGGAGATATTACTGTTTGTGCATTTACAATATTCATTGATTTTTGCCATTGAAAAACATGTTTTTCATATACCAGAAATGTTTGAAGCTACTGACTGAATGAAAGGAGCTGGCATCTCACTCTCTTTGAATCTTCTTTATCATGCTAGGATTAGCAGGAAAAAGCAAAGAATTTCAGAATTGCACCTTGCAATGTGGAGATATTACTGTTTGTGCATTTACAATATTCATTGATTTTTGCCATTGAAAAACATGTTTTTCAAATACCAGAAATGTTTGAAGCTACTGACTGAATGAAAGGAGCTGGCATCTCACTCTCTTTGAATCTTCTTTATCATGCTAGGATTAGCAGGAAAAAGCAAAAAATTTCAGAATTGCACCTTGCAATGTGGAGATATTACTGTTTGTGCATTTACAATATTCATTGATTTTTGCCATTGAAAAACATGTTTTTCATATACCAGAAATGTTTGAAGCTACTGACTGAATGAAAGGAGCTGGCATCTCACTCTCTTTGAATCTTCTTTATCATGCTAGGATTAACAGGAAAAAGCAAAAAATTTCAGAATTGCACCTTGCAATGTGGAGATATTACTGTTTGTGCATTTACAATATTCATTGATTTTTGCCATTGAAAAACGTCCAGAAATGTTTGAAGCTACTGACTGAATGAAAGGAGCTGGCATCTCACTCTCTTTGAATCTTCTTTATCATGCTAGGATTAACAGGAAAAAGCTAAAAATTTCAGAACTGCACCTTGCAATGTGGAGATATTACTGTTTGTGCATTTACAATATTCATTGATTTTTGCCATTGAAAAACATGTTTTTCATATACCAGAAATGTTTGAAGCTACTGACTGAATGAAAGGAGCTGGCATCTCACTCTCTTTGAATCTTCTTTATCATGCTAGGATTAGCAGGAAAAAGCAAAGAATTTCAGAATTGCACCTTGCAATGTGGAGATATTACTGTTTGTGCATTTACAATATTCATTGATTTTTGCCATTGAAAAACATGTTTTTCATATACCAGAAATGTTTGAAGCTACTGACTGAATGAAAGGAGCTGGCATCTCACTCTCTTTGAATCTTCTTTATCATGCTAGGATTAGCAGGAAAAAGCAAAAAATTTCAGAATTGCACCTTGCAATGTGGAGATATTACTGTTTGTGCATTTACAATATTCATTGATTTTTGCCATTGAAAAACATGTTTTTCATATACCAGAAATGTTTGAAGCTACTGACTGAATGAAAGGAGCTGGCATCTCACTCTCTTTGAATCTTCTTTATCATGCTAGGATTAACAGGAAAAAGCAAAAAATTTCAGAATTGCACCTTGCAATGTGGAGATATTACTGTTTGTGCATTTACAATATTCATTGATTTTTGCCATTGAAAAACGTCCAGAAATGTTTGAAGCTACTGACTGAATGAAAGGAGCTGGCATCTCACTCTCTTTGAATCTTCTTTATCATGCTAGGATTAGCAGGAAAAAGCAAAAAATTTCAGAATTGCACCTTGCAATGTGGAGATATTACTGTTTGTGCATTTACAATATTCATTGATTTTTGCCATTGAAAAACATGTTTTTCATATACCAGAAATGTTTGAAGCTACTGACTGAATGAAAGGAGCTGGCATCTCACTCTCTTTGAATCTTCTTTATCATGCTAGGATTAGCAGGAAAAAGCAAAAAATTTCAGAATTGCACCTTGCAATGTGGAGATATTACTGTTTGTGCATTTACAATATTCATTGATTTTTGCCATTGAAAAACATGTTTTTCATATACCAGAAATGTTTGAAGCTACTGACTGAATGAAAGGAGCTGGCATCTCACTCTCTTTGAATCTTCTTTATCATGCTAGGATTAACAGGAAAAAGCAAAAAATTTCAGAATTGCACCTTGCAATGTGGAGATATTACTGTTTGTGCATTTACAATATTCATTGATTTTTGCCATTGAAAAACGTCCAGAAATGTTTGAAGCTACTGACTGAATGAAAGGAGCTGGCATCTCACTCTCTTTGAATCTTCTTTATCATGCTAGGATTAACAGGAAAAAGCTAAAAATTTCAGAATTGCACCTTCCAATGTGGAGATATTACTGTTTGTGCATTTACAATATTCATTGATTTTTGCCATTGAAAAACATGTTTTTCATATACCAGAAATGTTTGAAGCTACTGACTGAATGAAAGGAGCTGGCATCTCACTCTCTTTGAATCTTCTTTATCATGCTAGGATTAGCAGGAAAAAGCAAAAAATTTCAGAATTGCACCTTGCAATGTGGAGATATTACTGTTTGTGCATTTACAATATTCATTGATTTTTGCCATTGAAAAACATGTTTTTCATATACCAGAAATGTTTGAAGCTACTGACTGAATGAAAGGAGCTGGCATCTCACTCTCTTTGAATCTTCTTTATCATGCTAGGATTAACAGGAAAAAGCAAAAAATTTCAGAATTGCACCTTGCAATGTGGAGATATTACTGTTTGTGCATTTACAATATTCATTGATTTTTGCCATTGAAAAACGTCCAGAAATGTTTGAAGCTACTGACTGAATGAAAGGAGCTGGCATCTCACTCTCTTTGAATCTTCTTTATCATGCTAGGATTAGCAGGAAAAAGCAAAAAATTTCAGAATTGCACCTTGCAATGTGGAGATATTACTGTTTGTGCATTTACAATATTCATTGATTTTTGCCATTGAAAAACATGTTTTTCATATACCAGAAATGTTTGAAGCTACTGACTGAATGAAAGGAGCTGGCATCTCACTCTCTTTGAATCTTCTTTATCATGCTAGGATTAGCAGGAAAAAGCAAAAAATTTCAGAATTGCACCTTGCAATGTGGAGATATTACTGTTTGTGCATTTACAATATTCATTGATTTTTGCCATTGAAAAACATGTTTTTCATATACCAGAAATGTTTGAAGCTACTGACTGAATGAAAGGAGCTGGCATCTCACTCTCTTTGAATCTTCTTTATCATGCTAGGATTAACAGGAAAAAGCAAAAAATTTCAGAATTGCACCTTGCAATGTGGAGATATTACTGTTTGTGCATTTACAATATTCATTGATTTTTGCCATTGAAAAACGTCCAGAAATGTTTGAAGCTACTGACTGAATGAAAGGAGCTGGCATCTCACTCTCTTTGAATCTTCTTTATCATGCTAGGATTAGCAGGAAAAAGCAAAAAATTTCAGAATTGCACCTTGCAATGTGGAGATATTACTGTTTGTGCATTTACAATATTCATTGATTTTTGCCATTGAAAAACATGTTTTCATATACCAGAAATGTTTGAAGCTACTGACTGAATGAAAGGAGCTGGCATCTCACTCTCTTTGAATCTTCTTTATCATGCTAGGATTAGCAGGAAAAAGCAAAAAATTTCAGAATTGCACCTTGCAATGTGGAGATATTACTGTTTGTGCATTTACAATATTCATTGATTTTTGCCATTGAAAAACATGTTTTTCATATACCAGAAATGTTTGAAGCTACTGACTGAATGAAAGAAGCTGGCATCTCACTCTCTTTGAATCTTCTTTATCATGCTAGGATTAACAGGAAAAAGCAAAAAATTTCAGAATTGCACCTTGCAATGTGGAGATATTACTGTTTGTGCATTTACAATATTCATTGATTTTTGCCATTGAAAAACGTCCAGAAATGTTTGAAGCTACTGACTGAATGAAAGGAGCTGGCATCTCACTCTCTTTGAATCTTCTTTATCATGCTAGGATTAACAGGAAAAAGCTAAAAATTTCAGAATTGCACCTTCCAATGTGGAGATATTACTGTTTGTGCATTTACAATATTCATTGATTTTTGCCATTGAAAAACATGTTTTTCATATACCAGAAATGTTTGAAGCTACTGACTGAATGAAAGGAGCTGGCATCTCACTCTCTTTGAATCTTCTTTATCATGCTAGGATTAGCAGGAAAAGCAAAAAATTTCAGAATTGCACCTTGCAATGTGGAGATATTACTGTTTGTGCATTTACAATATTCATTGATTTTTGCCATTGAAAAACATGTTTTTCATATACC